>NW_022060267.1:2577962-2877962 GCF_007364275.1 Archocentrus centrarchus | reverse complement strand
CATACAACCAGTCAAAACGATAGGAAAAAAGGGGTGAGAGTAATGTACTGTACTCCCAGTGCTGTTCAGATTATTGCAGTTAACTGCTTTTATTTTGTTGGGCACAAATCCAGGAAATAGGACCTGTCAGAGATCGTTTTGCTGAATACGTGTTCAAGCTGGAAACTCACGTTGAGTGTCTGTATTTATTGAATGCTGCATCGTAATGTGGTGTCTGTACTGCTGTGTTAAACTCTATATATGCATGTATAGTTTCCTCCTTAAGGGTTCATGCAAAGGGTAATTTGATTTGGACATCCGCACAAAGGGCCCTTGTAGGCTCTCTGGCCTTCCATATAAGGAATTGACCATATGTCCAGATATAGGTTATGGGTTGAAGCTGTTTCATAGCCATATATGGAAAGTTAGGATGTGGGGGTTTCACCAACACTCTATAACCTTTGTGATCTCTTTGTTGAGCTGAGTTAGGATCAACTGGCCGTCCTCTCCCAGATGTCTCGACTTCAACACATAACCAGAACAACACGCAACAACATTTTTTGGCGTCATCGAATTGAGAACTGCTCGTGGGCTACAGCACGCGGTCAGCTTCTGGGGAACTCTATGGCCAGGAGCCACCTTGTGAAGTGAGTGTGTTTTTGTTTTATTCCAGCTCACACAGAAAAAGCACCTGTGCTGGAGGATGTTTGTTTTTGTGTGTGTTGTAGTTATCCTTCGTTTTAAATTGTTAAGCATTTGTGAGGTTGAGAAAAAAAAATAAGGGAGAGAGAGAAACAGTGTAAAGGAAGGAGAGACAAGATGTAAAAAGAGTAGAAGTGAAAGTGAATACATGCATGAGAAAAATGGGAAGAAGTGACGCAAATACAGAAGAAATAGAGATAAAAGGAAGAAGTGAAAAATGGTAGGGTAAGCTTATTAGTAACAGTAAGATGAGCTAATTAAGGCCATGCAAGAATAATTAACAGGGCCCTGTGTTTTGACTTCATCCTTTTGATATGGAAAATAAACCCAATTGGAGATTAATTGAGCGCCTCCTGCACCTTTTATTAAATGAACATAATTTTTAAAATAACTACAATTTGGTGACCCATGTGAAAGGCAGGATTAAAATACAAAAATACATTTTGGACACAACAGACAGCTACAGAGGCCTCTATAAAAAAAAAAAATAAAAAAAAAATTATATATGTGTGTGTGTATATATATATATATATATATATATATATATATATATATATAAAATACAGATATAGATATATATATAAAAATATATATCTAAAATATCTGCTGATTGAAGAATACTAGATTAAGTTGGAAATTGTGTCTATGATGTATAATTTTGATGTCAGAAGAACAAAGTCAAACAAAAAAGTTAAAGAATGAAGTAAGTTAAGAATAAAGTGAAAGAAGAATTAAAAGAAAAAGGGACATGAGTGATGACGGTGAAAGTCTGGGTGAGGATTGATCACCTCACTGAGAAATGCCCACCCTCGGGGTTTGATAGGTTTAGAGGTCCTTGCGGTCTGTTGTGGGATATGAAAGCAACCATGTAACGGTTTAGAGGGACCGATGTTTCAGATCACGCCGCAAAAAGCAGCCAACCCTTAAAAGTCCGGGATGCAGGGTTTCGAGGCCCCTCAATTAATTTTGGATAATAAAAGCAAGCAGTTTGGGTTTTGAAGTCCTTTGATTTAAGATTAACTGTAAAAGCTGCCCCCCAAAAATAGGGAAGTAGGGTTTCGAGGTCCCTCAACTTATTCTAAAACAGAAGAACAAGTAATTTGGGTCCAGAAGTTCTTTTGCTTCAGAATAAATTGTAAAAGCAGCCCCCTGACAAGGAAGTAGGGTTTAGAGTTCCCTCAGTTTATTCTTAAGACTTAAAGCAGGTAATTTGGGTGTAAAAGTCCTTTTCTTCTTCAGAATAAATTGTAAAAGCAGCCCCTGTAAAGAAGAAATAAGATGTAAGAGATGAAAGTGTAAATGAGTAATGATGAAAAGGAATAAGAATAAAGATAAGGAAAGAAAAAGCTGCATTATTTGGAGAAAAGCCCTCTTTTGGAGTCTGCTATAGGCAGGCCTAAATCCTAAGAAAACATTAGCATTGTTTTATTAGGTCAGTTTTATAAAGGAAATAAAACTGGGGGTGTAGGGAGAAATTCAATAGAGAAGGTTACATAGTTGACGAACATGTATGATGCAGCCTTTCTATTTGAATCTACACCTCATTAAAGGCAGCATAAATTAAAGGTAGGAAAAAGTAGAAATAATTGGTATGAATGAAGTCGACTTGAGCTTGTGTGTGTGTGAGAGGGAGCTCATCACCCCCCTCCTTCTCATGTCTGTGTATGTTCTTGGGTGTATCTGTATGTATCTGTGTTGCCCCTGTTGAGAAAGGGTTTGTCCCTTTGTCCCCTGAAGAGCAGAGTGGTGTGTGATTAACAAACTAAGTTTTATTGGCTTTAAAGAGAAGTAAAAGGTTGTGTGAAATTGAATAGTTTGAGTAGAGATTTGACAATTGGTGTTGACATTTGACAAAGTGATAATCTGGCTGGATTTGTAGGGGTGTGTGTGTGTGTGTGTGTGTGTGTGTGTGTGTAGTGGTGTTTTGTACATGAAAATAATCATTTGTTGCTGTGAATATTGATTTTTGGAGTATGTTACATATATTGTTGTAAATAGAGTACGTGGTTGTGCAGGATTTCAGCAGGAGGAGAGACAGAGCTGTGAGGCCTCTGTCTGCTCAAGGTTGTAAATCATCCACGTGTGGTTTTGTGGGCCTTTTGGCCAAGTGTCCATTTTGGGTTTTGGGTGTGTGTGGATTCACCATGATTCACCTGTCCTTTATGTGTTTACAGATGCAGCCACCGAAAATTGCCGGCCGATCCGTGACGCGACCTTGGCCGGTCCTTGGCCGATTCGTGGCCGAACCTTGGCCTAAACATGATCCCCCGCTAATGACGTAGGAATTCCGGCCACTGGTAGGAACGCCCCTAAGCAGCATTTGGGGAAAATGGTGGTAATGTCTTGTTTATCCACCAGGAGGAGCAGTAATAGTG
The DNA here is from genome assembly GCF_007364275.1 of Archocentrus centrarchus. Classification (NCBI taxonomy): domain Eukaryota; kingdom Metazoa; phylum Chordata; class Actinopteri; order Cichliformes; family Cichlidae; genus Archocentrus; species Archocentrus centrarchus. The sequence continues at coordinate 2,874,906 of NW_022060267.1, read as the reverse complement.
GAAGCGCATTCATTTACAGCCCGCTGTATACTGTACCAAGGATCCGCACATCCAGGCCTCAAGAGCCGGGGTCCTGCAGGTTTTTGATGTGTCTGTGCTTCAACACACCTGAGTCAAATATAGAAGTCATTATCAGGACTCAGGAGAACTTGACTGCATACTGAGGCCATTTGATTCAGGTGTGTTGGATCAGGGATCAGGCTGTATACAGTATTTACGCATTTCCTGAAATAAAAACAAGGCTACTGTGAATGCTTTCTGCTGGAGCTGAAATGCTCCAAAAAACAAAACAAAACAAAAAAAAAGCCCTGAATGAATTTCTTCACCCAGGCTGGAAATTGGACCGCTGCCCTTCGCATTCCCAAACCAGCGCTTAATTTGCTGAGATAAACCTGCGGAAACGATAGAAAGTGAAGTGATCGAAAAAACGCACAGAAGAACATAGAGGTGTACTGTAATGAAATAGAATAAAGACGACAGCAACAATACTGTCACAGTATTGTTGCTGTCGTCTTTATTCTATAAAAATAATATTAAGATTACACAATGCGCAACAGTACAGCGTGAGTCTGTACTGTACTAATCTGTATTACTCGGGCTTCGTACTATGGCTCAGGTGAACAGAACCAGGGCACGAAGTGTCACACACTGTCTGCTCCAGGTCAGTTTTTTTCATAATCAAAGCTTATTGGTTTGGTTACGAAAACAATGTGCAAGCGCCAGCAATTGAACGCTGAGATCGTTTATTTTTTTTCTTCATCAGTGTCTGACCATCATTACAATCATATTGTCCACGATCAACCCAAAAGATTAGATGCCGGAACGTGAAACTTTTCAGACATATAAATGCAAAGATGTTAACAAAAGACATATGACTGCATTTTTTTTTACGTCATAAGGATAGAAATTTAACTAACGATGAATTAATGAAGGAACTACAGTACCCATGACCGCCAACGGCCACCTGGAAGCAGTGTTTACTCAAAGCTGTCATGCTAATCGGATTTCACACTGACCGGGAGCAGCCGCCCTGGCGTGGCCCCGGCACAAAAGGCCAAGGGTGACAGAGAGCGCTGGGATTAAGCATCAATACAATACGCCTGTTGACTGCTAGGCTGTGTTGTAATTCTAAGCGGAACTGTCCATTAAAAAACAATAGAAAGATGAGATTAAAGCGGTCATTATAGTGGAGCAGTGAGTCTTGTCTCGAGGGACGGGCTGAGCTTGAAGTTCAGCCCGGGACCTCGGACAGGCTGTGAGCGCTGCATCGCCAGTGAAATTGGGTAAAAAATAAAATATTAATTCTGATCACCAGCCGGTTTGGCCTGGGAATGACCGGCCGGTTGGCGAAACCTCCCGATGGCCACCACGCCCCTGATTCTGTATATAATGAAAAGTGGGATTCCTGTTGAAGGATTGAAGCTAATCAATAAATTAATCATTTTAATGATTTTATGCCCATGTGAAATGTAACATATATATTTCCCCATGTAAGCTCAAGTTGTTTAAATAATCACCAAGGTTGGTGCCATCTGGAATGTCTTGCACCCCAGCAGCAAGATGCTGGCAATGCCACCCGACTTAACCTGTAATCTGTTTTGGAAATGGCTCTTATTATATTATATTAAATTAGGAAAAAAGACTCCTCATTTCCCTTGTCTTGTTGTCATTCTTGTTGATCAAAGAACAGGCAAAAACCTAAAACCAGGAAAAAAACCTTCACTGTTTATCACCCACAGCGTCTAAACAGTGCTGGAGGTCACTTTATGTAAACGGCAACATATTCTGTATACAGTACGTGTTAAAATCTGTGTTCTTACAGGTTCCTCTTTCAGAGGTCTGTCTGATAAAGTGGCGTTTGATTAAATGCAGAACCGTATTTGGTGCCATTGAGCAGGAATCCTCTGTGTCTGTCCGGGCTACGTTCATTATCTTACAGTAGGCACAGCCAATAATAATAATGGAAAGAAAGACTCCGCGGTCATCTGGATGCCCAGCTTTGGAAATTTTTCCTCATTTTCTTTTGTATATTGATGTAACCAAGACTGATAATGACTATATGAAAAGCTCAACAGAAGAGGACTGTCAGTGCTTCAGTCTGTCATCACTAATACACTGGTCATCTGAAGGAAATGAGTTTTTATGAAGTTTCATGAGGTTCATGGTATATGTTTGTTTTTACTAAATGTACATTTACTTCCCTGAGAAATTGGTCTGAAAAATAACATAACTGATTGATTTGAAACGGTTCTATTAAATTTAATAATTGGACTCCTTATTCCGTTGTTTGGTGCCATTCCTGTTTAATAAACGAACATGCCAGAACCTGGGGGGATAAAATGTGTTTTTTCCCTCTCGTCCAAACCCCTTGATGACAAAGATGAGTGTGAAATAAAACTGCAAAAATACAACACAACGGTCCTGTCTTCGGCATTTTTTCCATACTGTGTATGTCTCTTAAAATTGTATGCAAAATGGGTTCTAATCAACATATTATCTTTATGATGAATTATTACGCAAGTCCTGCAACATGCCTTCCCCAAAGAGTTGAGCTGTGCCGACATCATATAGAATAATCCAACACTGGATTATGAATGGGTATCACCAGGGCTGGACCGGGACAAAAAATCGGCCCTGGAATTCTGGCCGAGACACTCACTTTAGTAATAATGATTAAATTGCAAAGCTTTTGCGTCTCATTTAGAAGTTGTTAAATCTGTTATTTGACTTTTTTGAGGGCTTATAAAAATATGTTTAATCAGCATAGAGGCTAATAATTCAAACTACTGTGCACCTAAAAGGGACACTTGTTGCTCATCCAACACTTCTCGGCCTTGACTGTTTGCTATTTTATCAGATTACGGTTCTGTGGCTTCCATATTTTTGGAAGTATGCAAATACCAATAAATACTGATACTAATACATTGCCATTGAATAGAATAGAATAGAATAGAATAGAATGCCTTTATTGTCATTATACAGGATGAGATTGGAGGGCCACTCCTGTTCAGTGCCATGCAACAGAAAATCAAACTCTCTAAAATAAAAATAAAAATATTATAATCTAATATAATCAAGAAATATACAGAAAATAAACAATGTATAAAATATACAAAAAATAGAATGTATAAAAATCTATACATACATTGCTCATCATTCTCATATAATAGAGCTAACGTTACCTCCATCACCTCAAAGTCCCTGTATTATCCTAATGTTGTTACCTGCTTCTACTCCACGTGTCACACTGAAGGCCCGCGGCCACATCCACGATCTAAATTTATGCTGGCCGTGAGATGATTTCCTTTAGCTATCATTAATGATGCAGAGGGAGACCTGCACAGGTGCGCTGACAGTGCATCACACAGCAGGAAAGTCCTGAAGACAGAACGCGTCATAAGCACCATAACACAGACAGTGAACTTTTTGTATCACAGTAAGAAATGAAAGTGCAGCCCAAAACATTTGATTGAAAAGGGAGACAGCGTGGATGGCTCAGCGCAGCGCCGCTTCTTTTTTAACCTACTGTATTTATTTACATATTTAGCTAAAAGATTAAGTGAAACAAAAGAATCTTTTGGTGATTCGCAATGGAAATGTGTGAAAGGTCATACTTTTTTCATACTTTTATGCATCTATTTTAGGTCTTCTAAACTTGCTACTTCACCAAGAAATGTTAACATAACATTTGTGAATCAAAGAACTCAACGTTTTTGTTAAGAAGGCGCCACCTTTTGGTGACAGTCTACAATTGAGGGAAAGGGGTGTGTTCATGCTGGAAAGCAGATACGCCCAGGAGAAGGAGGGGGACTGGACTTCAGCTGGCCGACGTCTGGCTGGATGCGGCAACTTTAGGTGGCTGCATCTGTATGAGGTGTGTTTGTGTGTTTATGAGGAGGAGTTCCCCCTCCTTCCTTTTTAATTTTTCCTGTGCCTAGAGGCTGTGTGTGTGGGTGTGGCATCTTGCCTTATTAAGTTATTGCTGGTTGGTAATTAAACATAGAGGTTATAGATGTTATATTATTGGTAATGATAAAATATACAACACATGAGTTGCCTGTTATTGTTAGAAATTCAGACGTTTCTTTGAGGGATTTATAGTTTACATGTCTTAATGATCTTGTTTTTGTGCTCTTACAATTTGTGAATCTTTATGTCAGAGGTCTCTGATGACAGAATTCCATGATTCCTTCTTGGAGGGATTTTGTTAGTTTAAGGGTTCCTTAAAAAAGAAAAAGAAATAACAAAGTGGGTTCTAAGGTCAGGGGTTTATAGAGAGATGTTTTTATGAGCCCCACAGAGAAGGATATTCTGAGAGGTAACCAAGCACGAATGGTTTGGATGTGTGAGGTGCTTGGCAGCATAATAAACTTGCTCTGTTGATCTTATACTAAAATGCTATCCGGAGGACAGATATTATTATATGTATGTGTGTGGTTTTATATCTTAATACCTGAACTAATCCTTGCCCTTTTCTCTTTGCCCTGCATGAGAGACAAGGCAGCATAGACACAGCCAGACGAGACTGGCATCTGGCCACAGCCTGAAGGCCAGTGGATCAACCTCCTTTAAAGTACATATTTACTTTGTTTTCATTTACACGTTTTATGGATATATATCTAATTTGGCATTTCATATAGAACATCTGCTTGATTTCAATTCTCTGACACATTTGGCAACAGATTGGACACATTTAAGGAGTTTACACTTTGTAAACAAAACAGCTGGTTCTTCTTACTAAACCAGTTGTGGTCTGCTATAAAAACCTGAAGACCACACTGCCCATACTGGTATCAGAACATACACCTGTGGCACCTTTGGGCAGAGATGCTTTGTGTAAATTAAACTGCACAATCAAATGTATGCCAGACGGCTGTCTGGGATATGGATGTCAACAGAGACTGAAGCCTCATTAGTAATTTGGATTGGAAATCTCAGTGCAGATTTCTTGCAACCAGTCAAGCTATGGGAGAAATTCATTGTGGCAAATATGCTGGATTCAAGACTTCCAGAATACCCATTGCATTGTACGCTCAAGTACTACAAGGATGCTACAAAAGCAAACCCAGAAGAATGGTTGAGTCGTGAACCAGAACAAGTTCAACTTTCTTCAAACTGCATAATTTTGGGAGCATAAGGAGCAGCTATGAAGACAGAGAAAAGTGAATTTCTGCAGAAAGAGTTTGACATTGAGAAAAGTGTGCCACATGTAACTTTGTTGGTATCTGAGGATTATGAACAAAAGGACCTAGGAGAAGTGATGAAAGAAGCAGAAGGAGTTATTTTTGCTGCACTCAAGGAGAATTACGCCATCTGGACAAGTAAGGATCACCAATTTATCAAAATCATGATTACTACTCAAGGAAAAGGACAGCCACAGGCTGCACAAATGACTCATGAATTAATTTGTAGTGTGAAAGTGGACTCAAACTTCTTCCCCCCCCCCGGAAGGATCAATATTCATTGAAAGAAGAGACAATCTGAGGAATCAAGCCACAAATTGAAGGACTCTTGGAAGCAGAGAATTGCTGGCTATTCTTCAGCATGGATTGAAGATTATGCCAGTTTAACAGGACCTTTGAGAGCCATGATCAAAGATACGGGAAATGCTCAACTTCATTGTAATCTTTCTGGACACAAGATGGCATTTTGGCCTTTGAAACAATTAAACAGAGGCTGCAAGAAGCCCCAGTGTTGGCGTTTCCAGACTATTCTAAGAACTTCTTGTTGTATGTGTCTACCTCTACTGGTGGTAAATATGCGTGTGGAGTTCTTTGTCAGCCAACTGGAACAGGAACAAATCCCCAACATATTTCTTACTATTCTATCGCTTATTCAGAAGTGGAAATGGGACTACCACTATGCTATAGAGTCCTAGTGGGGGTTTCATTGATATATGACAAAGCATCATTGGTCACGATGGGGTTATCCAGTGACAGTTTTTATCCATCATAGTCTCAGAAACTTGCTGAACTATGGTAAATATACATTGACTACGTCTAGACTTAGAGACTATCATAGGCTCTTGGAGCAAGAAGATGTCACCTTAGTGAGGTGGATCACGGCTAATGTAGCCGAAAACTTGCCCAAACCAAAAGACGGTGAACCACATGACTGTATGCGAGAGGCTGAGAGATACTCCAGACTTAGGTCAGATTTGTATGCCCTGCTGTTGCGTGAGGCAGATCGAGAGTATTGGTCTGATGGATCCTGTTGTCGTGTAAATGACAAATTGAGTGCTGGCTATGCATTAGTAAAAGTGCAATTTCTTGCTAAATTTCTGATAAGCAGATGGGGATTTTAAGATCAGATATCTTCAGACAATGGAAAAGAGTTTGTGGATAAGACGGTGAGATTGATCCTGAAAAAACTGGGAATTAAATAGCACCTTGGTGATGTTTATCATCTGCAGAGCCAAAAAATTTGTGAAAAAATTAATGGGGTTTTGAAAAATTGTGTTGTTAAGATTTGTCAGCATGCAGACAACTGACTTGGATGTTGATAATGGATGTGGTGATGGAAGGAGTGGTGGAGCAATACTCACTTTGATGTGTAATCCTATTAGATCTTTTACATTTAGTCTTATTATAATCTTCATATCTGTTTTTATTATTAGTTGTTACTCAAATAATCGTTACTAACCACTATTAAGTTTTCTTTGTTTGTTTGTTTATGTCTTATATAACGATGTGATGTTTCCAAGGGGGGGAAATGAGAGAAAAGTAAGATAAATTGGAAATGCTTCAGAGACTTCACCTAACAACAGGTGATCCTACAGCATCTGTTTGCTGATTGGCTGCTCAGGTGTAAATAAAGTGATCAATCATCTGATTCAGTTTAATGAGGCGTCTCAGCTTAGTATGAAACTCTGCTGATGATTCAGATTGTAATAATAATCTGAGTCAGATTATTATAATCTCTCTGCACCCTCATGTTATTTTATCTGAACCATTCACAGACTAATGATTATTGTCATTCTACCTGTTCAGGTAAATCTGCTGGAAGTCTCTGATGTCTGCAGCAGGTTGAACCTGACATCAGAGGACAGAGACTGATTAGAGATTATTAAACAGTTTTTCAGTTTTTTACTTCATAAACATGCTCAGACTGAATCATGGAGTCAGTTTTATTTGTTCTGATGAGCTCAGATTTCTGTTTCCTGTGTTTCCGGGGCTGTGCTCTCTCTCTGAGGAGCTCTGTGGTTACATACCTCGTGTCTCCTGTTGGGGGCGCTCAAGTGTCTTCAGTTTTCTGCTTCTGTTCAGCAGCGACAGTCGTCCTCTAACAACTGATGAGTCATCAACAGCTGGTTTTATAATTTGGCTGCTGGAGGATTTTTATTTTCTGCTTGCGGTCAACACACACACCAGAGGGAAGAGTTTTCATGCTCCTGCAGTTCATCATCAGGCTATTGTAGTTACTCTCAGACACATTCAGGTACTCAGTACACCCACAATCAACACAGACATGAAGTTATAACAGATTAAAACCAGCAGCTGAACATTAAATCAGTTTAAACTGTCTGCAGCATGTTTGAACCTTTAAATCAGGAATCAGTCCCTGTGAGGACATCTGTAACATCTGTTCATGCTGAGCTCTGATTTATCTGACTGCACATCATTCATGTTCAGACTTTTATTTTGGAAGTTTCACCTCTGACACCTCCTGTGGATTTTAGAGTTTCTGTGAAAACTTCATCAGTCTGAGGATCTTACTGACTTTATTACTTAAGCCTGTCTCACATTAGAGACACGTGTCTGTACTGTGTACTGTTCACATGTTTTTACCAGGTTTCACTATCATTAACTGAGGAACAAACTGTTCTTCACACCAGGACCTTTCCACCATCACACACTAAAGCGCGTTTGAAAAAAAATGCTTTGAATCCACCCACCCATCCACCCATCCATCCATCTTCTTGGAACACCTCACCCAAGAGGCGCACATGAGGCACCCTAGTCAGATGCCCAAAACACCACAGCTGGCTCTGCATCACTCCAGATGCAGCCACGATCCATCTGTTGATCTCCCGCTCCCTTCTCCCGTCACTCGTTAACAAGACCCCGAGCAACTTAAACTCCTCCACCTGGGGCAGCAACTCGTCTCTGAGCCAGAGTGGGTACTCCACCCTTTTCCAGCTTAGGACCATAGCGTCAGACTTAGAGGTGCTGATTCTCATGCCAGTCACTTCACACAGCTGTGAACTATTCCACTGTGAGCTGGAGGCCACCACCTGAAGAAGCCATCAGGACCGCATCATCTGAAAAAAGCATGAGACTCTGAGGCCACCAAGGAAGAAGCCTTCCCCCACCTGGCTACACCTAGAAATTCTGTTCATAAAAATTATGAACAGAATTGGTGACAAAGGGCAGCCCTGACAGAGTCCAACACCCACAGGAAACAAGTCCGACTTATTTCCGGCTATACGGACCAAGCTCTCACTGCGGTTGTACAGAGACTGAATGGCCTGCAACGACAAGTCAGACACCCCATATTCCCGCAGGACCTCCCACAGGATACCATTGATGCAGCACTCTCCAACACCCCACCCAGTGAGTCCAAGAAGACTGGGTACTCTGAACTGTCATTTGCACTTGGGACCCATTCCCCAGCCTGAAGGCACAGTGAAGCAACCCTCACCAATGAAAACTCTGAAATAGAGTCAAGGGGATACAAGAATACCCACCCGAGCTCGCTGCCTCTCACTGAGGGCAACTCCAGACTGGATCAGAGTCCAGCCCCTCTCCAGGAGACTGGTTCCAGAGCCCAGGCCATGCATTGAGGTGAGCCAGACTAGATCTAGCCAGTAACTCTCAACCTCATGCACTAGCTCAGGCTCCTTCCCCACCAAAGAGATGATGTTCCATGTCCCAATAGCCAGTTGTGGAAGCCAGGGATTGGTCCACCTGGGCCTGAGCCCCTGACCTCCACCTGATCCACATTGCAGAACGTGTTGTATTGTTTTATTATTGCATTCTTTAAGCTGTACAGCCTCTACAGTGTAGTGGGTTACACATGTCCCTAACAAGTGACTGCAGATCCATTTGGGACTGTCAGGAATGACATCAGGTGTAAAAAAAAGAATCTATCATATCAAACCTGTGGAGCTACCCTCTGTGGGAACCCTTTAAAAAAGGAGCAGCTTAAAGCAGCTTTCTTTATTCTTTCAGCTGTGCAGCACCGTGGTGACCAGCTGCTGTTTTAAATGTGTTAGAAATAAATGTTAGCTGCCTCTGATGTTGTGAGTTATCCAGAGACTGTTTTCATGGTCATTGTCTAATGAAAACTGTTCTCAGTGCAGTGCTGTTTGTTAGAGAAGGTGCCCTTTGCTGCACATGCTGTGTATGTTACATGGCTGTGTGTGCATGCTCTTCCTGGACCTTCTAACAGGTGAATAAGCAGTGACTGTACCCATCAATACTGATACTGGTTATACTGGGAGGACAGAGGGAGGATGCTGAGACACTGTGGCAGTACAACTAAACTCCCTGACACATGAGATGAGACAGGAATATGACTTAGATGTTATATATAACTCACATGTGCATGTACACGAGAGTTATATTAAACCCATCAGCTGGAAGGAGTTTTGCCTGTTTTGCTTTTAGCAGTATTTAGTAATATTCAATTCAATTTTATTTATATAGCACCAATTCACTATAAACAGTCACTTCAAGGCGCTTTGTATTGTGGGTAAAGACCCTACAATAATACAGAGAAAACCCAACAATCAAAACGACCCCCTATGAGCAGCACTTGGTGACAGTGGGAAGGAAAAACTCCCTTTAACAGGAAGAAACCTCCATCAGAACCAGAACCAGGGAGGGGGGGTCATCTGCTGGGAGGGGGCTGAAGTGTCCAAAGCTGCTCTGTTACCCCTGAAGCTGCTGAAACTGAAGAACTGAAACCATCTCACATTAGGGAGTCATAAACTGTTCACTCACATTACACTTTATGTCACTGACACTGCAGGAGAGACAGAAACAGAGTTCAGTCCTCAGTGTATTTAAAGTGTGAGATGTGCTGACATGTCATACCTGTCACGTTTTGTATTTTAAAATACAGGAAATTTTCCAATGCTGAAAATAGAAGTCGCTTTATGATATTATTATTTAATTTGCATAATTGGTCATTTGCATGTAGTTGCAATTGAGGCTGCAGGAGAGGAAAAACATCTTTGGAGAGACAAAAAGTGAAGAAAAAACACCATAAATATGTTTAGAAATGAACTTTATGAAATAACTTAATAACTTTAATGCTTTGCCTAGACCCACATTACAGAGATCAGTTTTGTCCCGTATTGTTTAATGTTAGAATATCAAATTTAACAAAAACACTGTGGGGTGAGACTGCCAGCTACATTCAACCCTCCTCCTTTATCTGGGCCACTGTTGCCAACTTATATAAGAAAACTCGCTGTCGGCTCTCAAAGGGTGATAAAGGACGAAGCGAGGACCGAGGATGGAGCGGAGGGAGCGGGTGGGCAGGCTCAGTGTGTAAGTGAGGTCTGGGGGTTGGAGGGTGGAGACAAAGTGAGGTCTGAACGATGCCACAAAACACGGCGACAGTGGAGGATTTCACTGTCGCTGTTGCTTTTTGGGAAATAAATCTGCTAAGTTGGCAACACTGAGCCCAACCAGCCAGTCCAGCTGTTGTTCTGGGTTTGTTCCCGCTGTCTACATTAACCTCGCGAGAACTGCCAGCCAGGCTACTGCAGGTGGCAGTTCTCGCGAGGTTAGTAACATTTCAGTTTGGAGCGGCACAGGAACACTTTTTGAATTATTATATTATAATACGGGAAATTTATGGGAAATTAATAATACAGAGGGGAAAAAATACGGGAGTTTCCCGGCCAAAACGGGAGACCTGACAGGTATGCAACATGTGCTGGATTCTGGGTTCAGCTCTGGGTGAAGTTTTTACTTTTCAGTAACTTTGGAGGGAAGCAGAGTTACACGGTTCTTAAATATGAGGTCAGAGGTCAGACTAGCTGCTGATGGTTCATGTTTCTCTGTTGCTGCTCTGATCATGTTTCCAGAGTACAGCGAGCCTCATCAAGCTCAGACCTTTAGATGTGTCTCTCTATCAGAGTCTGGTCACATGATGTAACCAGCAGCAGCTCTCTGAGGTTTACCATCGGTCACCTGAACTCAGCCTCAGAAAATCCCTGCTCTCTCTGTGCTTTCACTTCCTGTTCAGCCAATCAGAATAGCAGCTGCTGATGAGTCAGCTGTTGCTGCAGGCAGAAATTTGTATGTGAACAGCAGAGACGCATGCCGGCAGACGCCCCCTGTTGGATCCAGACTGTAACAGCTGCTCAGGAGGACTCAGAGTCAGGACTTTATAACCAGTTTAACCAGTCTGACTGTGTGAGTGGAGTCTGAAGGTTTGATCCACACACATAATAACCACCTGACCAGAAGTGGCTGACTTTGTCTGAAAAGCTGCATTTTTTATCCATCTGATGTGTGATTTTATTTATTATGACTGATTGTATTTATTATAAGTGCATGCTTTCTATTGCACAGTTCTGCACTTTTGTTGTACATGTATGACTGCAATGACAATAAAGATTGATCTTAAATGACCTCACTGTGTGCAGACGTCTGTTTCTGCAGGTTAAACTCTGCCCTGGGTCTCAGGCTGCTTTTCAAGCATTAACCTGCAGAGGCCTGTACACATCCAGGTAACTTAGGGTCACTTATCCAGATTAGCAGAGGTGGTAAAAGTACTGACATTCTATAGTTAAGTAGAAGTACAAGTACTTATGTTAAAAACTACTTTGGTAAAACTCGAAGTACTGGTTCAACTTCTCTACTTAAGTAAAAGTAAAAAAGTACAGGCTCTGAAATGTACTCAAAGTAAGATCTGTTATGTAGGACACAAACTGTGAAAGGGAATTTAAACACAGCTCTGTTCTCTGTGTCCTCCATAGTAGAGGGTGACTGTGCCTCCACCTAAACACCAACATGAGGATACTCAGGGGTTACAGTGGGATTCAGAAGGTGGAGGAACCCTAAGATCAGCTGTAGTGGCTCTGCATGGGGAGAAGAATCACAGCTTTCTATTGTAGCTGCAGTAAATGATGTTGGTGTGCAGGCTGTGATCAGCTGACCTGCTGCTGCTGCTCTGAGGTTTACTGCTCTGTGTGGATGAACTCACAAAGATGTAACCCAGTATTTCACAGCTATCTGAGCTGATCTCCATCCTACACTGACAGCATACAGGCTGTAGAAATGTTGGATTCAGTGAATGAATCTCAGCATCAGCAGCTTTGATTCAAACTCATCTCTGCTGCACTGATGTAACCTGTAACTCTGACCATGAACACAACCTCTGTATGTACTAAACTGCAGCATTTTCATAGAATCTTTGAATTACACAAAGTCAGCATACTTCAGTTTATTTTCCAGTCCTTACCTTTAATTCTAACCTCTCTTCTTCCTCTCCTGTCCTCTTTCTCCATCTCTGAGTGAACCTCTCTCTCTTTGCTCTCCCTGAAATACAGCAGCTCTTCTTTTAGCTCGCAGACACACTGTGTGACAAACTGCACACACTTTGTGTGTTTGCTGATATTAGTTGAGCATTTAGAAACGTTGCATTTACCTGCCACACGTTACTCCCTTCATGCTCGCTCCTCTTCAGTAGCGCTAGCTAAGCTGTTTATGTGCCGCAGCGCAACTTACGGACTCGGTCCGGCCCGATTATAGCGCTATAAATGATACATTAATTATATGGGTTTGCGTATTTAATCCCTTTGTACGAGATAAGCCCCGATGATGGAGGATACGCCAGTACGATTGTCTCTTATGTGTTATTATTCCTCCGTTTAGGCTCAGATCGTTTGATGTTTGAGGCGCACTGACCGGAAATGCAAACTTCTCCCTGACGTGTTAAAAAGTAACGAGTCTGTTTGAAAATGTAAGAAGTATAAAGTACAGATACTTGTGTAAAAATGTAGGGAGTAAAAGTAAAAAGTAGTCAGAAAAATAAATACTTAAGTAAAGTACAGATACCTGAAAAATCTACTTAAGTACAGTAACGAAGTATTTGTACTTCGTTACTTCCCACCTCTGCACCTGACACACACTGAGGACTCAGTCTGAAAAATTAATTCATCAGTATTTAGAGCTGATTATTGCGCCAGGACAGCCAATCAGAAGCAGCAGAGTCATCAGTTACCAGGTACAGCTGGACAGCAGCAGCATGTGAAGTACTACACTGCTCTAAATATACTGTAGTAATACTACAAAGAATGAGAGCACCACAAAATGTTCATAAGAACAAGACTAATCAGACACAGATACCCCCTCCACACACACAGACACACACACACAACTGAAAGAAGCCAGCAAAGATTAAGTGGCTAAAGCTAAAGCTATCAGAGCCTCGGTATGAGCAGTGAAAGGATCAAAGCAGTTAGGAGGACAGGGTGGCAGGAAAATGCTGCAGGTATCTGACAATAGTGCTGTTCACCTGCTTTGTTTGTCAAACCTGTCATCTACAGGTGAGAGTTCAGCACCTCAGGTTTAGGTCAGAGTCAAGTTTATTTATATAGCACATTAAAACAATAAAGGACCTACAGAGACATTAAAAGACAAGAAATAAATACGGTAAAATTAATAAATAAAATAAAAAATTGAGCAAATTTAAAGCATACCATAAAAAACAATCATCTAAAAGGATGTTACAGTGCAGCCAAAGAGAAGAAGAGTGTTTTTAATAAAGCTTTAAATGTGTGTGTCATCGGTGCTGTGGGGTTATGGAGAGGTACATTACACTGTGTGCAGAATTATGAGGCAAGTTGTATTTGATATGAGTCTTTTTATTATTGAACAACAACTATGTTCTCAATCAACCCAAAAGACTCGTAAATCTCAAAGCTTAATATTTTTGGAAGTTGGAGTGGGGTTCTTTAGATTTGGCTATCTTAGGAGGATAGCTGTTTGTGCAGGTAACTATTACTGTGCAGAATTATTAGGCAACTGAATAAAACCCAAATATGTACCCATCTCACTTGTTTATTTTCACCAGGTAAACCAATATAACAACAGAAAATGTAGAAATAAACATTTCAGACATTCAAAAACAAAACCAAAAACAAATCAGTGACCAATATAACCACCTTTCTTTACGATGACACTCAAAAGCCTTCCATCCATAGATTCTGTCAGTTGCTTGATCTGTTTGCGATCAACATTGCAGCGGCCACCACAGACACTGTTCAGAGAGGCGTACTGTTTTCCATCCCTGTAGATCTCACATTTTATGAGGGACCACAGGTTCTCTATGGGGTTCAGATCAGGTGAACAAGGAGGCCATGTCATTATTTTTTCTTCTTTTAGACCTTTACTGGCCAGCCACGCTGTGGAGTATTTGGATGAATGTGATGGAGCATTTTCCTGCATGAAAATCATGTTTTTCTTGAACGATACCAACTTCTTCCTGTACCACTGCTTGAAGAAGGTGTCTTCCAGGAACTGGCAGTAGGTCTGGGAGTTGAGCTTCACTCCATCCTCAACCCAAAAAGGCCCCACAAGTTCATCTTTGATGATACCGGCCCATACCAGTACCCCACTTCCACCTTGCTGGCCTCTGAGTCAGAGTGGAGCTCTCTGCCCTTTACTGATCCAGCCTCGGGCCCATCCATCTGGCCCATCAAGAGTCATTCTCATTTCATCAGTCCATAAAACCTTAGGAAAATCAGTCTTAAGATATTTCTTGGCCCAGTCTTGACGTTTTATCTTATATTTCTTGTTCAAAGGTGGTCGTTTTTCAGCCTTCCTTACCTTGGGCATGTCCCTGAGTATTGCACACCTTGTACTTTTTGATACTCCAGTAACGGTGCAGCTCTGAAATATGGCCAAACTGGTGGCTAATGGCATCTTGGCAGCTTCACGCTTAATTTTCCTCCATTCATGGGCAGTTATTTTGTGCCTTTTTTTTTCAACACGCTTCTTGCGACCCTGTTGGCTATTTGCCATGAAACGCTTGATTGTTCGGTGATCATGCTTCAAAGGTTTGGCAAATTCAAGACTGCTGCATCCCTCTGCAAGACATCTCACAATGTTTGACTTTTCAGAGTCCGTCAAATCTCTCTTCTGACCCATTTTGCCACAGAAAAGGCAGTTGCCTAATAATTTAGAACACCTTACGAATACGAATACCTTTATTAGTCCCACAATGGGGAAATTACAGTTAACAGAACACCCATCCAAAAAATACATAGAGACAAACACAAACAGGGGGGACAGGTGTCTGAGGTCATGCAGCCGTTTTACCAGCGCTACCTTTAGCAGGAAAACAGAAAGAGATACACTGGGATCATCTGGTACTGTGTTCATTATGAACACCTTACGAGGTTCCAAAAAAACACCTCAGCAAAGCAGCAGCACATTTAAAGCCTGGAGAGCACTAGGGTGGGTAGGGGAGGGGCTGCCAGCAGGATACTGTGATGGTCACACAGCTTCCAGACCAGCAGTTCATGATGATGTTTATGATAAGATGGTACAGTCAGCCTTGGTCGCCAGGATACCAGTTCATACAGGTCACAACACGGGGCGGGGGGTGAAGAGCATCTGTTTACAAACATCTCCAAGAGGCGATTTAGACAGACAGCATCCAAGGCCGTCTGGGAGCCAAACTCCAAATACTACAATTGTTTTGGTTCAGGCCGTCATAACTATTTGCTGACAGACTTACAGTTTTCTGGTTACCTCTCAGAAGTCCAATAATCTAAATTTGGTTCTACTCCACCTCGCAGAACAGAGACTCCAACACTCCTCCAGATGTAATCCACTTCCATTCAGCTCTACTGAGTCTGATTGAGTTCGTACTGTTTCTGCATCCCTCATAGGCACCTTACTAGGGCCTGAACAGCTGCCCGGAAACCAGGTATCCCCAGGTCCAATTCGGGAAAAGAAATCCTGGTATCAATATATATGCCGCGTCCACACAGTGCAGCCAGGAACGTGATCTTCCATCCCCACAGGAATCCATAACATAGCCAGCCGGGTCTGTAGTCGGACCAGAGGAAAGAGGGTTCCCCTTCTCCCAATCTCCTCGTGATGAGAATTTGATCATTAGTAGTGTTGAGAGACCAGCTGACCAGATCCATAATTTAAATTCCAGTTCGGGGATGTGTGAAGAGATGCTCTAAGCAGCGAAGCAGCAAAAAGCAGGAGTAGATAAGGAAGGCTGGGGAGAAGAGGAAAATGCGTCTGTCTCCACCGAGAGCAGGAAGAAAACAAAAAAAAAAAGGGTGTTGATGTCATTTGACCACACCCCTCCTCATTACAGAGATGCACATCACCTGATTTACTTAATTGGTAGTTGGCTTTCAAGCCTATACATCTTGGAGTAGGACAACTTGTATAAAATGGATGATGTGGTTAAAATACTCATTTGCCTAATAATTCTGCACACACTGTCACCAAGTGCTGCTCATAGGGGGTCGTTTTGACTGTTGGGTTTTCTCTGTATTATTGTAGGGTCTTTACCCACAATACAAAGCGCCTTGAGGCGACTGTTTGTTGTGATTTGGCGCTATATAAATAAAATTGAATAAAACAGCTCAGTACAGACCAAAGTGTGGTCAGGAGATAAAGACAGGACAGTAAAAAGTTCTTAGAAACACCTCCTCTCTGCTGAACTGGAATAAAGTAGAATTAGAACACAATAAAACTCTGAGAAGTCACTCGTGGGTGTGAATAACTGCAGGTTTGTCTTCTGTCACTGATAAATATCCTCTAATCAGTTCCTGCTTAAACAAAGGGCTGAATCCATGTTTGAAGAACATCCACACAAAGATCAGTGTTAAAGACTCAGACACCTCTGAACCTGCAGAGTCTGTACCTGGACCACACAGACCAGAGACTATCAGACCTCTGCACAACAAACTCAGTAGTTAAAGTTAGCTCTACTTACACTTCACCATCCATCCATTTTTGTCTGCTTATCCAGTTTTGGGTCGTGGGGGGCCTGGAGCCTATCCCAGCTACCACATCATGAGAAAAAAATGAAAATGAAAAAATAAATAACAGCAGTGTGACCTGTTACTCTAATTATTCATGATCTGTAGTGTCTTAGATAATTTTGTCTCTCCAATACAGGCTGCACACGTAGAACACAGAGAACTGGAGTTATATCCAGTAACTACTTTAAATGTCTGACTCATTCACACGATCTACATGGACACATGTTAAGGTGTTACAGGTCATTAAATCTGCTTCCTGTCTGCACACAGTTCAGTCATATATATACATACATATACAGCATGTTTAAGACCACAGGAGTCACCTGATTCTCTTTCCAGTTAAGGTAAATGTAGAAACACTCCAGCTCTCCAAAAACATCAAACCTCAAACAAGATGGTTACAATGAAAAGTACAGCACAGAAATGAAAACAAAGAAACTGAATAAAAACTGAAAATAGAAACAACCACTGAACTAAAAGAGCAGGAAGAAAACATCCTGTCACTGAGAGCACCTCAGAGTGGACTAAAAGAGGTGAAACCAGGACTTTAGACCTGATAATTTTTTTTTTTTTTTTTTAAAGCCTGTCATGTCTGGTAGATCTTGCAAGCAGAACTGTGACCTGAATGCGTTGTTGTGCCAAACATATTTGCTATTTCAAGATGAGCTCTATAGGGTCTCAATAGGCTCTTCTTGTTGATGTTTTAACCCTTTATTTTATTTATCTGAGTTATTTTTCCACATACTATGTAACAGCCAGAGCTGACAGGCTGAAGAAGAGGAAAATAAAGAGAAGAAAAAGGGAGAGAGAAAGGGAGCAAAAAAAAAGGGGAAAGAGCACAAGTCTATTAATCAGATACTTCATCACTTTAACATATAAAAAAATACTATCAATACTTGCAAAAATAAATTTGTGTGTGAAAAACAAAACTAACAAAGCATGTTACGCACACCAACAATTTTGTTGAGTTGTGATTGAGTGGGCGTTTGTGTCTGTGTCATGTTTGTGTCTGTGTCATGGAACGTACTTACCAATGAGGGCAAAACGCTGCAGCTCCACCCAGCAGAAGCCAGAGGCAGGTACGGAAAGCCCCCGGAACCCCAGGCCACCAGCAGCCCACCAAGAGCCAGGAAGACCCCCGGCCACTCAGTCCAAAGACAACCGCACACCTACCCCAGCAGACGGGAGAGGGTGGTCTCAGACGGAGCCCCCCCAGTCGAGGAGCGAGGGCTCCAGGGAACCCAAGGCGATGAGAAGCCAGCCCCCCCCCCAGCGGCCAGCCCCCTGCACTGGCCGGCGGCAGGGCTCCCGGGCCCACGGCACCCAAGGACCGCCCGACCCTCCACAGAGCCCTCCCCCACGCCGAAGAAGCCAACGCAGCCCCGCACCGCACCCCCAAGGGGGGCAGGCCAGCACCCACGCCAGAACACCCAGCCCCACCCAGGAACCCCGAGGCACCCCCATCCCAGGGGGGTAGGGGGGAGGAGGCAACCAGCAAGGAGCGGCCAGGAGGCAAGGCACAAGGCCCAGACCCAGGTCCAGCCATACATACAAACACACCCAGACACCCGTGTACACATTTATACACAGATACTCATACATGCCCATACATACTTACCCACACACAGATATGCCATACATACACATTCACTCACCCACCCATACTCACGGAGACGGTGACAAATACATAAAGACACACATTCATCCATAGCTACCCACCCTCTGAAGGCGGGGCAAGTGGAAACCACCCCAGGGCCAACAGCGACCCCAGGACGCCACCAGCCCGGTCCCCAAGGAACCACCCGACCCCTACCCCGGGCGAGACGCAAGAAATCGGGGTGTAAGATGACCCATCCACCCCTCCTCCTCCCCAACTTGTAGGTCTATGTGTTAATGTTTGTGAGTGAATGAGGTGTATAGGGTGCAGTTAAAATTGAGGGGACAGTTATGCCACAAGCGCCAACTGTTGGTCGTCAGCGCTTGCCCACACTGCCCCCCCAAAACCCTCCATGTCTAAAGTGCAAATAAAATTTGGAGACAGACAGTGACGAGGATCCGAGTGGGGCCACCTCAGCGGCCCATCTCAACCTCTGAGTAACATGCCTGCCCCAAAGGTCCTATGTGTATCAGGTTGTAAGTGTGTATGTGTTGTGAGTTATAATGACTAAAGTGCAATTAAAACGGAGAGGCAAGTGGTGGTGTAGACCTGATAATTAAAGGATTCATGTGGGACAGCTGACTGTTCCTGAGTCTGAGGACAACAGAGCTGGTGACCTTTGCCCTTTGGCACTGAGAGAAGATGTTGGAAGAGAGCTGATAAATACGGTGGCCCAGAGGTGTCAGGTCAAATACAAAAGCCATAACACAAATATAAAAGCCACAAGGGAAATAGAAAACCACAACGGAAGTGACGCAACCTGCAACATAAGTAACAGTGCCCGTTGAATGAAACAACTCGAAGAGAAGCTTTGCTTGCTGACAGAGACGATAGTTGAGAGACGCAGCAGCTAGAGCACGTGTCAGGCTCAGTGTCCGCGGGCAACATCTGGGTCGCGATATAATTTTATACGTCCATAAGATGATTTCATATCGCTATTATTAATGGCTAGCGGGTAACTTGCGCTCCCACCGTATACTACAAATCCCACAATGCACTGAACAGCTGCCGCGCAGGCCAAGACCTGTGCACAAACTCATTTTCCATTGCCAATGACATAATGATCAGTTATCAGCTGATAAAAACAACAATCATCACGTTTTACAGTGACATTTAAGCTAGCCCGACCCCCCCGCAAAAAAAAAAGGCCAAATGAAAAGTGGAGAATGGATCTTTCGAAACAGGAGCAATGCAAAGGACCTGATTGCTGCTAACATCGGAGGTAAACCGTGTGTTTCTTTTCCTTGCCTGCTATGTTCGATATGTTCAAAATGTTGACACAGCTTTCCCAACAAACAAAGGTTGGTCCTATTATGCACTTGCATTGTGTGCAACAGCTCATGTAATGACTTGGCTTTAAGTCCAACTGTCTTCATTTTCATGCTTCCCATAGATTGTTGAAATGATTAAAAGATTTTGAATTTAGGGATGGAAGAACAAGGCTGAGTTTCTGAACTTCACTAAAGCTTGGCTTTGAACTTCCTGCATTTTAATGAAAATAAGACGGAGGCGATCGTTTTTGGTTCGGGCGTCACTGGGGTGCCAACTTCTGTTGATCTGGGTCCTCTATCCCAGTATGTAAAACCCATGATCACAAATCTGGGAGTTAAGATGGATGAGAGTCTTAGGTTAGAGGGTCAGATCACAGCTGTGGTGAAATCCAGTTTCTTTCACCTGAGACAGCTCGCCAAGATTAAAACCATCTTGTCGAAAAATCATTTTCAAGCAGTAATCCA
The DNA here is from genome assembly GCF_007364275.1 of Archocentrus centrarchus. Classification (NCBI taxonomy): domain Eukaryota; kingdom Metazoa; phylum Chordata; class Actinopteri; order Cichliformes; family Cichlidae; genus Archocentrus; species Archocentrus centrarchus. Next base: position 2,854,538 of record NW_022060267.1, on the reverse strand, counting down.
CGCCTTTGTTACGTCCCGGCTGGATTACTGTAACTCTTTGTATATTGGTGTAAACCAGTCCTCATTGGCTCGTCTTCAGCTGGTCCAGAATGCTGCCGCACGGCTTTTGACTGGAACACGTAAGAGGGAGCACATTACCCCTGTTTTATCTTCATTGCACTGGTTGCCTGTTTATTTTAGAGTTCATTTTAAAATCCTTTTATTTGTTTTTAAGTCTTTAAATGGCCTTGCCCCATCGTACCTCTCTGAGTTACTGCATCTACACTCTCCTTCCCGCTCGCTCAGATCAGCTGATAAACTGCTCTTGGATGTGCCGAGGACTAAGCGGAAGCTTAGGGGGGGCAGAGCCTTTGCAGTGGTAGCCCCTAAACTATGGAACTCGCTCCCATTGCATGTTAGACAGGCCTCCTCACTGACAACTTTTAAAACCTCTCTTAAGACCCACTTATTTCACTTGGCTTTTGACCAGATTTGAGATGCTGATTTTAGTTGTTGTGTATTTATTTTGTATTTTATTTTACCTAGTTATTTTATACTGTTTTATTATTTGATTCTTGATAAACTATGTATGTTATTGTTGCTTTTATCCTATGTTATTTTTATTTATTTATTTATTTTTATCTGCACTTCCCTTGTGTATTGTTGTCTTGTTTTCTTGTTCAGCACTTTGGTCAGTGCTTGCTGTTTTTAAAGTGCTTTATAAATAAAATTGGCTTGGCTTGGCTTTCAGAGAACTTCAGTAAAACCTGCTAGTTCTTCTCAGTGTTGTAACAGTAGGTTAATTAACCATGAGCCATGTATTTCTTAAATTTTAGGGAATGTGGTTTTCTATTTCCTTTGCAGCATTTGTATTTATGTTGTGGCTTTTGTATTTGTGTTGCAGCGTTTGTATTTATGTTGTGGCTTTTGTATTTGTGTTGCAGCGTTTGTATTTATGTTGTGGCTTTTGTATTTGTGTTGCAGCGTTTGTATTTATGTTGTGGCTTTTGTATTTGTGTTGCAGCGTTTGTATTTATGTTGTGGCTTTTGTATTTGTGTTGCAGCGTTTGTATTTATGTTGTGGCTTTTGTATTTGTGTTGCAGCGTTTGTATTTATGTTGTGGCTTTTGTATTTGTGTTGCAGCGTTTGTATTTATGTTGTGGCTTTTGTATTTGTGTTGCAGCGTTTGTATTTATGTTGTGGCTTTTGTATTTGTGTTGCGGCTTTTGTATTTGACCTGACACCTCTGGGCCACCGTAGATAAAGGTGTGAACAACAGCAACGATGATAAAGTGGCTCCACTTCAAACTGGCAGCTGTTTGGCTGATTCTCATGTGTGGAGCTACCTGAGAGTCACACCTGCACAGGTATGCTGTGTGACAGCAAAGAGCTGATTGGCTGGTAAACAGAAGAGGAACCAGGAGACAAACAGTTTAAACTCTGAGCTCTTCTCCTCCTCCAGTTCATGTTGGACTGGTTCCTGGCAGCACGGTAACCCTCCTACTGACCCTCTGCATCTGATCAATGATCACTCTCTGTTACATGATCAGTTTATTAGAACATCATGTGACAGAGAACCAGCAGCAGGATCAGAACAGGGACCCTCACTGCCATGAAGATGAAGGCTGTGCAGGGTAAATGGACTAGTTCTTATATAGTGTTTTTCTACTCTAACTGAGCCCTCAAAGCACTTATACAACATGTTTACATTCACCCATTCACTTCCATGATTAACTAAGCTGAAACTAAACTAAGCTTTTACTGTCTAACATTCACACATATTTACACTCCAACGCTTGCATCTGAGAGAAATTTGGGGTTCAGTACCTTGCCTAAGCAGCCCGGAGCAGCCAGGAATCGAACCACCAACCTTCCGATTAGTAGGTGATTTGCTCTACCAACCGAGCCACACACAGTGTGTGTGTGTGCGTGCGTGTGTGTGTGTGTGTGTGTGTGTGTGTTGGGGGGTGATGAATACATCATCAAGATAAAGGTGAAGAGAGGTTCCCTGAGAATCTGAAGGACCTCACACTCGTCCCTCCTGAGTGAGATCAGCTGTGTTGAAACTACAAAGTGCAGCAGATGGACTACAAAACGATGATCTTCTCAGCTGTTTTAACCCTGCTGTTCTCTGCAGGTCATTAAAGGAGAGCAGCCTGTGAACATCAGGTTGTAGTTTTACAGCAGCAGGAACATTCAGACTCAGATTCACTGACGTCTGCAGCAGCTCAGAGACTCTTCAGATCAGGGGTGTCCAAACTTGCGGCCCGCAGCCCGCTTCTGGCCCCGCCCACTTCCGGTCCGCGAATTGATGTCAAAAATAACATACAATTTGGCCCTTTAAGTTACTTTTTTGACATTTCGCCTTCCCCTCCAATTAAGAGGGTTAAGCGAAATGCAGGTGAAAGTAAGCTATTTGTGGTGGTGGTGACAGCCGAGCTCTGAAAGTGAGTCAGCCCGGTGCGAGGGCGTCTCAGCCCAAGGGAGCGCCTGGTGATCAACCACTAGCTAGAACACTGACATAACAGTTTTTTAACACACATTTCCTCCAGGTACATTTGGTATTTTGCCACGCTTAATGCAGCTCGACAAAGGTGCGCTAGTTAACGGAGTCAACATAAAGACAGGCGAACATTACACAAGCCTAGTTTAATCATTTTACCTGATGCTAGCATGCTATCCTGTGCCGCGGCACACAAGATAATATCGACTGTCCTCATAAGTTGTGTAAGACTTTCTTCTTTGTAAAGAGGATGGACACTTTAGTAGCTGTTAAACAGTGTAAATGTGTGAAGATTACTTACATTCAGTTTCTGTGTTCCCTCCTTTCTTTTCTAGTGTTGATGTCCTGGAACTGAAACAAAGCAGCCCTGCAGTTCTGGCAGGTGGGAGGGATCACAGTCTGCCGCTTTAGTCAGCGCTAACCAATAGGGACACGTGTTACATCGTTCATCTTTAGGCCCCGCCCCTGGATGTTCACATTCCGAGAGTTCAAAAAACACTCACCTCAAACAAAAAAAGGGAGCATCAAAAACCAAAAGTTAGAGAATCATAACCAAAGATTTCTGACATGTGCAAATAAAAGTTTAGGCTTTGCAAATAAATTTTTTTTCATGAGAAAAAAATGAGTCATTTAAATAAAAAAAAATAGTTTTAAAACAAAACTTTTGTAATTTGAATACAAAAAATAGTTTTACAAAAAAAATATTTCATTACAATTCTGAAAATTTTAACCACAATTTTTTTTTGATTGAGATTGTTTTTTTTTTTTGTTTGAATAAAATTGAGACAAATTTAATCCCATATTTTATCCCATTATTAATCTGAACCGACAGAATCTGGCATTCAGCTCCGGAGAAATGTGACGACTCCTTGCTGCCACACAGCCGCAACGTTGTGATGAACTTGTTCCGTCCTTGTGCGTTTCCGGCCACTTTATCAGTGAGAGAATAACAATCAGGAACAATCAATACAAGGACTCACAAATGTCAGCAAATTCCTGGAGGGAGCTGCTAAAACTGTCTGAATGGACGCGAGGGAATGAAGAAAGTGAAATAACAGGGACAAATATGTTTGCACCCAAAACACTGAGCACAAAGAGCAAGGACCAAAAGAAGTCCCAGCACCGCATATAAAACACCAGCACACGACCGTAAGGTAATGAACACACAATCCAGCTACACAAGCAGAAATGCGACATGAGGTCGGCCACATATGGAGCATCTAATCAAGCTAGCTCCAAAACAGAAGCTGTTGTTAATCTGCTGCACTGACGCTGAACTTTATTGTTTATTGAGTTTGGAGTTCATGTTTTTCTGTGTTTCTCCCTGTTGATGTTCATGTGTGTCCTTAATATTACACACATTTAGCCTGTAGTGCTGCTGTCTGTGAACAGCTGGTTGTTGAATATATTTCTTTAAACGGGATCTTTGGTTGAGTTTTTATTACACAGTAGTCACTCTTGTACCTTGAATCTTGCACCTGACAAAGTATGAAAAACTAAAACTAATACTGAAACTAACGAAACGAAACTAAAACTAAGCAATAAACCAAAAATAAAAACTAATAAAAACTAGCAAAACTGCTCTGAAAACTAATTAAAACTAAACTATAATGTAAAATCCAAAGCTATTATAACCCTGGTGTGAAATGATGCAGATCTCCTCTGGATGAATCCCGAGCTCAGCCTCATCCTCAGGACCCTCTGACAGTCCCATCAACTTCTATCAGCAGAGTTCTCCTGATATCAGGAACCTGTTGATCCTCCTTCAGCTCCTCTCAGTGGGCTGGCTGTGGCTCAGGAGGTAGAGCAGGTCATCTACCAATTGGAAGATTGATGACTTGATTCCTGGCTGCTCCAGTCTGCATGCCAAAGTATCCTTGGACAAGATACTGAACTCCAAGTTGCACTTCAATGCAATCATCAGAGTATGAATGTTAGATAGAAAACACTTAACCGTAGAAGGAAGCACTTGTATGAATGAGTGAATGAGGCATGTTGTATAAAGCATTTTGAGTGGTCAGCTACACTCTTAACCCAGATATTAATTGTAATTAAACGTTTTAGTAATCATTACTTATTCTTTCATGTTTGGTAAAAAATATTGTCCCATTACTAAATCAAATTAGTTAACTGTACTTTTCTACTCAAATAATAGAGTGTAATGAACTTGTTAAGGAGAGATAACTAAAGATATCATGTTTTTGAAGTAAAGGGGCGGGGCATATTCAAACTCAGTCCTGCTACAACATGCACCGCGGCAAGTTCAACAGCTCTGGACTGGTAAGTGTGAAGAATAACTATTTTAAATAGTTCTAGCCATTTCTTTGCTTAAAAGGTAGCTGAGTTCCATGTATATATATATAACTTAAAATTACAGTTACAGCCTACCGCCACCATTATCGACACTTTGGTAAAGTGAGGGGTTTTGGGATCAAAGTTGAATATCGCGAGTAGAGTGGCGAGCGCGAATGTTAGCATTGGCTTAGTGTTAGCGTGCTGACAAGTCTCAGTTTATAACGGACAGTTACTTTAGGAGAGATGTAGTTTGCTGAAATAAACCTTTATTACACCAAGTTTAAGCTGAGTGTATCCTGCCTCTGAGGGTAATTTTTTTTTTTTATCGAAAAAGCCGCTCCAGTAGTGTCAAGACAGCTAAATGCTATCGTTAGCTTAGCGTTTCACATGGTTCATAACAGCATGTGCTTGTGTTAACATTAGTTCACGTTTTTCTATGCGGTTTCGGACATACTGAAATGTAATGGTCGGAACCAAAGGTTGAAATCTTGTATGACTACAGAGCTGAAGCTGAGGTTATCGCCAGTTGCTCTTCTCCACCTCAGATCTCCAGACTCTGAAAATACAGAACTGACAATAACAAGTTAGAAACGTTATTAAATCTGTCAGTTGTCTGCAGACAGAAGGGTAAGCCTATTTTAACTCTAACGTGAAACAGGAAAACACATTTTTCAGACTGAGAATAGAAATTTCAAAGGGAGACAGTATTTCAAAGTACCATATTTCCTTTATCGCTGATGACATGGTTGTGGACAAGTGTGCTAAAAATTTTATTATTTTTGTTCTTACAGATCCATGTGAAGATGCAGTGGAAGTGCAAATACTGCGAGTTTATATCAGAGAAAAGGGGTTACCTGTTAAAACATTACAGGCTAAAACATGGAAGCTACACCAGAACTGTGCCATTTCCTTGCTTACACCAAGAGTGTTTATGCACATTTAAGTCCATCAGTGCACTTAGGGTCCACTTATCCAAAATTGACCAGAAAGACCAAGATGCACAACTGTGTGAAACACTGACCTTTCACTGTCAGTCCTGTGATTTTTCTGCTGCCTGCACAGAGGCAGTTTTTATCACTCACTTGCGGAGTACAAAATATTTATTTGTTACCCATCCACACTGTCAGCAAAAAAATTTATTTTACCTTGTAGGACATGGGAGCTGCTGTCTACAGCTGCCTTTATCTTTTTGGTAAGGAATATTGTACATTGAGTTGGTCATTATTGGGAAATTAACCCCAACACCCTGATGCAGGACTCAGATTATTCTGAAGAGGTTTGTCATGCATTAATTCCCTGCTCACAGTACACTATCCTGCTTATTAAAAGGTTACTTGCCAACAAAAATATATAATTTGACACAAAATATTAATAGTCTGTTTATATGTAGCAATGGTCTGCTACACAAAAGTAACACAATACCACAAACAATCAGGGCAGTAGAAAAGCAACTCCTGTGTTGTGCATGGTACAATGTTTTTGTTAAAGAAGTTTGACTAGAACAACTGAAATATCTCCAAATTTAAAGTGTTAAGTGGGTGAGTTGAAGGGGGCGTTGTGTTTTACAGCTGACCATGTCCACACCTGAGCAATTTGTATTGCTAGCCTCACTCTGGTGCTTCCAGCTTCAGTTATTAGCTGTAAAGATGTAATATTGGAGCATTTTCTGTATTTTGCAGGTATGCATGGAGTTCAACATGATTGTTGGCAAGAACCTCAAGCAGGAATTCTATGAGAGCATTGATCGGCACAGTCCTCGTCGTATCGAGATTTTTCGGTCCAAGATTGGGAACACTGGCCAAATGTTGACACAGCTTTCCCAACAAACAAAGGTTGGTCCTATTATGCACTTGCATTGTGTGCAACAGCTCATGTAATGACTTGGGTTTAAGTCCAACTGTCTTTATTTTCATGCTTCCCATAGATTGTTGAAATGATTAAAAGGTTTTGAATTTAGGGATGGAAAAACAAGGCTGAGTTTCTGAACTTCACTAAAGCTCTCAGAGAACTTCAGTAAAACCTGCTAGTTCTTCTCAGTGTTGTAACAGTAGGTTAATTAACCATGAGCCATGTATTTCTTAAATTTTAGGGAATGTGCCTTTAAAAGTCCTTGATTACCATTAGGGATGCACTGATATTAAAATGTGGGATGATATCGATACTCAATATTAATATTGGTGTTATGGCAGATAACTGATAATGTATATAATACCTACAGTGCCTTGCGAAAGTACACAGCACCCTTGAACTTTTCAACCTTTTGCCACATTTCAGGCTTCAAACATAAAGATATAAAATTTAAATTTTTTGTGAAGAATCAACAACAAGTGGGACACAATCGTGAAGTGGAATTAAATTTATTGGATGTGTCAAACTTTTTTAACAAATAAAAAACTGAAAAGTGGGGCGTGCAATATTATTCGGCCCCTTTACTTTCAGTGCAGCAAACTCACTCCAGAAGTTCAGTGAGGATCTCTGAATGATCCAATGTTGTCCCAAATGACTGATGGTGATAAATAGAATCCACCTGTGTGTAATCAAGTCTCCGTATAAATGCCTTTATGTAAGAGTGGCAAGAAGAAAGCCATTTCTCAAAGATATCCATAAAAAGTCTCGTTTAGAGTTTGCCACAAGCCACCTGGGAGACACATCAAACATGTGGAAGAAGGTGCTCTGGTCAGATGAAACCAAAATCCAACTGTTTGGCCACAATGCAAAACGATATGTTTGGCGTAAAACCAACACAGCTCATCACCCTGAACACACCATCCCCACTGTCAAACATGGTGGTGGCAGCATCATGGTTTGGGCCTGCTTTTCATCAGCAGGGACAGGGAAGATGGTCAAAATTGATGGGAAGATGGATGGGGCCAAATACAGGACCATTCTGGAAGAAAACCAGTTGGAGTCTGCAAGAGACCTGAGACTGGGACGGAGATTTATCTTCCAACAAGACAATGATCCAAAACATAAAGCCAAATCTACAATGGAACGGTTCACAAATAACCGTATCCAGGTGTTGGAACGGCCAAGTCAAAGTCCAGACCTGAATCCAATCGAGAATCTGTGGAAAGAGCTGAAGACTGCTGTTCACAAACGCTCTCCATCCAACCTCACTGAGCTCGAGCTGTTTTGCAAGGAAGAATGGGCAAGAATTTCAGTCTCTCCATGTGCAAAACTGATAGAGACAAACTCCAAGAGACGTGCAGCTGTAATTGCAGCAAAAGGTGGCGCTACAAAGTATTAACGCAAGGGGGCCGAATAATATTGCACGCCCCACTTTTCAGTTTTTTATTTGTTAAAAAAGTTTGACACATCCAATAAATTTCATTCCACTTCACGATTGTGTCCCACTTGTTGTTGATTCTTCACAAAAAATGAAAATTTTATATCTTTATGTTTGAAGCCTGAAATGTGGCAAAAGGTTGAAAAGTTCAAGGGGGACGAATACTTTCGCAAGGCACTGTATATTTCACTACCCTTTCGACACCTTGGAAAAAACAAAACAGTCCCACCACTTCTGTGCTTCAGATGAACTCCTCACAATCCTGCGCTGCATCACTGTCACATGACCAAACAAATACCACATGACCAACCTCCTCCCCTGCCCATCTGGAAACAAATGACAAGAAGATGGAAATAGATATGGGTTGTTAATATTGGGCCCAGTTTTATTTATTGGACCAGTACTCACATGTTAACAAATGACTAATATTGGCTGATAGCGATGTTAATGCCAATTTATTGTGCATTCGTAATAACAATGGTTAAGAAGGTGTGGGGACTGTATATTGTTTGATACAATCAATTGTGCTTAGTTGCTTGCTTATTTTTGTAATTTTACTGCCCAAAAGACTGCAGAGCCAACTGATATTCGAACACTGGTGCTCAGAGGACTTCCTGTTATCCTTGGTGACAACCAAGACTACCTAAAGGAACAATAACTACTCAATCTTGAATTTTCACTCTTATACATGGTTCTCATGGGTCTTTGAAATTCTTTAATATTTACTTTGCAATAATGTTTTGCAGCTGTGTTGTATGACCTGTTTATCCAAAGTCAGTGTATTATTGCATTAAGTGCCATTTGACATGGCCCCAGTTTGGAGAAGCAGCAGAGGTACTGGTGTAGCAAACTAAGCAATGCTGTGATCAGTTTTTGTTACAACATTAGTTTAGCCACCTAAAAAATCTAGATCAATGAAATGTACATTATACATAGAATATTTTCACTTGGCATGAAGAGAGTGCTGTAACTTAATTTTCCGCTGGACAGCAATGTAAGATGCTGAAAATATACTAAGTATGCGCCCACTAAAATTGATATAAATTTGACTTGTCTAAAAATACAAGTTGCAGCAGTACATTGCTTATCTACCTACACTGATCCACCTGCTTCTTCTCCAAAGTGGGGAAAGGCTGACCACCATCTACTGTAGGTAAATATGCTGACCATCTGTACGCACCTCATGCAACCCACTTTAAAAAAAATACCATAGTATCCCTTTAATCTTGATTTATATCTTATGCTATGCTGTGTTGGGTTCATGTCAGGATTTGGGCATAGACAGACAGGCGTGGGAAAACAGATGGCAGTTCCAGTGGTTGAAGAAAACTTGTGAGCATAGTGTTAGATCCCACAGGTATTTCTACCTCTGTAACAGCTACTCCATTTCATAGGGTCCTGGCCACACCTTCAGCGGGGTATAGATAGATAGTGTTTATTTGTCACATGCACAGTTATACACAGTACAATGCACAGTGAAATGTATTTTGTACCTGCAACCATATATACACACACATATAAATAAGAAGAATAAAAAAAAAAAAGTAATTCACACTATACACTATACTCTATATACTATACACTATACACACTTTTATAAATTATAATATTTACATTGTGCAATAATGGTCCAGTTAGGGCTCAGAGTTGAGCAGACGGATGGCTTGTGGGTAAAAACTCTTCTTCAACCTTTCAGTCTTAGCCCTCAGGCAGCGGTAACGCCGGCCTGATGGGAGCAGGGAGAAGAGAGAGTGTCCGGGGTGGCTGGGCTGTTTTAGGATCTTCATGGCCCTCAGCCTGCACTGCTTGGTGTAAATGTCCTGCAGGTTGGGGAGGGTGGTTCTGATGGTCCGTTCAGCTGAACGAACCACCCTTTTTAGGGCCATGAAGTCCTGCTTGGTGCAGTTTCCCATCCAGGTGGTGATGCTCCCACGCATGATGCTCTCGATGGTGCAGGTGTAAAAGTTCCTGAGCACCTTGAGTGGGAGCTTAAAGTCTCTCAGCCGCCTGAGGAGGTAGAGACGCTGTCTGGCCTTCTTCACAGTGATGTTTATGTGATGAGTCCAGGACAGGTCCTGTGAGATGGTCACTCCCAGGTATTTGAAAGTGTCCACTCTTTCCACCTCAGCACCACTGATGACAAGTGGATGGTAGTCCCTCTGCTGCTTCCTGCTGAAGTCCACGATCAGTTCCTTCGTTTTGCTGACGTTGAGCAGGAGGTGGTTCTCCTGGCACCAGTTCTCCAGGCGGGAGACCTCTCTCCTGTAGGCTGTCTCCTCATTGTGAGAGATTAGTCCCACAACAGCAGTGTCGTCAGCAAACTTGATGATGACGTTGGACTCTGACGTGGCCTCGCAGTCATGGGTGTACAGTGAGTACAGCAGAGGGCTGAGCACACAGCCTTGGGGGGATCCAGTGTTGAGGGTGAGGGAGGATGAGGTGAGGTGACCCACTCGTACCACCTGTGGTCTGCTGGTCAGGAAGCTGTGAACCCACCTGCACAGGGATGGGTCCAGGCCCAGGTCCAGCAGCTTAGAGACCAGCCTGGAGGGAACTATGGTGTTGAATGCTGAGCTGTAATCTACAAACAGCACTCTCACATAGTTCCCCTTACCGGTGTCTATGTGTGAAAGGGTCTTGTGGAGGAGGAAGGATATGGCGTCATCTGTGGATCTGTCTGGCCGGTATGCAAACTGTAGTGGGTCGAGGGTGGTGGGCAGTGAGGAGGTGATGAATGTCTTGATGAGTCTCTCAAAACACTTCATCACCACAGAGGTGAGTGCTATGGGCCTGAAGTCATTGGGGCTGCTGGGGTGTGGTTTCTTTGGGACAGGGACTATGATGGACTTTTTAAAGCAGGTGGGAATCACACACAGTTTCAGTGAGAGGTTGAATATCAGTGTAAACACAGGTGCCAGCTGGTCAGCGCAGGTCTTAAGGACACGTCCACTAATACCGTCTGGTCCAGCCGCTTTCCTGGTGTTTACACGTCTAAACGCCCTCCTCACGTCGCGCTCCGTCACAGTGAGTGTCTCCGCCCCTCCGGCCGGGAGCGCAGCGGGCTGTCGGCTTCCCGACTCAAAGCGCGCAAAGAAGATGTTGAGTTCATCAGCCAGAGAAGCGTCGGCACTCACCGGGTGTGTGTGTGGTGCTTTGTAGTCCGTGATGGTGCGTAGTCCCTGCCACAGTCCCCTGGAGTCAGACTGTTGTAGTTGCTGTTCCAGTCTGCGGCCGTAGCGATGTTTTGCCTCTTTCACCGCTCTGCGGACGTTGTATGATGCAACCTTGTAGTCCTCCCTGTTCCCAGAGGCGAGGCCGGAGTTGTAGGCAACGGTGCGGGACCTCAGGGCGTCGCGGACAGATTTATCCACCCACGGCTTCTGGTTGGGAAAAGTCCTGATGGTCCTCCTAAGTGAAGTGTCTTCAACAACTTTCCCAATAAATCCCACAACAGTTTCCGTAAACTCCTCGATGTCTCCGCACGCGCTGCTGCGAAACATGTCCCAGTCGGTTGAATCCAACGCACCCTGCAGAGCGGCCTCTGTTTGATCAGACCACTGTGTCACTTCTCTCACAGCAGGGGGTTCCTGCCTGAGCCGTTGTTTGTATTTCGGCATGAGAAGGACAGAGGTGTGGTCAGACTTCCCAAAAGGCGGAAGAGGCTTTGCTTTGTAGCCATCTTTGAATGGAGAGTAGCAGTGGTCTAGGGTCCTCTGTCCTCTGGTGGGGCAGTCGATGTGTTGAATCAATTCCGGTATCAGCTTTTTCAAGTTTGCACTGTTAAAGTCCCCGGCTACGATGAGAGCCGCATCACGCTGGTTAGCCTGATAGGTGGAAATCGCCTCATGTAGCTCGGATAGTGCAGTGTTTGTGTCCGCCTGAGGTGGAATATAGACGGCGCTGAAGATGACCGAAGTGAACTCGCGGGGCAGGTAGTGGGGACGGCATTTCAGGGTTAGGAGCTCCAGGTTAGGTGAACATGATTGTTTCAGAGGGACAACATTCCTACTGTCACACCAGTTGTTATTAATCATTAGGCACACCTCCTCCTCTTGATTTTCCAGACTCACTCGTTCTGTCCGTGCGATGAACACTGAAGAACTCCGATGGCTGTACGGCGTGGTCCGGTATGAGGGGAGTCAGCCATGTCTCCGTGAGACAGATGATGTTGCAGTCCCTTATGTCCCTCTGAAACTGTATCCTGGCCCTGAGTTCGTCCAGCTTGTTATCCAGTGACTGGACATTAGCCAACAGGATGCTCGGCAGTGGCGTTTGGTGCGCTCTGCGCCTCAGCCTCTCTCTTACGCCGGCTCTTTTCCCTCGGGGCCTTGTCCGTGACCTGGTCCGTCCTTTGTTTGAGCTGGCCCACTGGAAACGCAGTATCTCCTGAGGCCAAGTCGGGTCGGGAGAAAAAGGTGTCAGAATACAGCCAGAGTGCTGTATTCTGATATTAAAAAGAGTCTGTCTGTCATACGTGATATGACACAGAGCAGGCGGAATTATAAAGTCCAAAATTAGAGCTAAACCTAATATATACAAACAAAGCGTAGGAGCAGGTACGACGGCTGCTGACCTCACCGGCGCCATCTTTGAATCATGTATTACCCTCTTCTGATAGTTGTGACACTACTTAAGCTGTGGTGGGGCTGCTCGTCTGGCTCTATCTGCTAATATTCTTATTATCTGCCCCGCTACCTCGATGTACTGATGCTATCGTTCAGGAAGGCTCACACAGACGACCCAGTACACCGCCCAAATAGTTATAGCAGCCAGCCCCCTTGATCAGTGCACTTGTTACCGACCAGAAACTTTTTATCGGCTAGGAAAAGAATAAGCCCAAGGGACATAAGTTTTAAGTTGAAGTGGTTTACATACGACTAGTGTGTCCTAACAGAACCAGATGTTATAGCTTAACTTGCCTATTATTTTACTGATTGCATGAACCATAAGTGTACCGTAAAAAGGGAAATAATTCTCAACGAATTATGCTGACTTTTTAGAGTCAAATTTTATTATGCAGGTCTTTAGCTCAAGCAGTTTGCATTTAGCCCATAATCAACTTTCAATCAATTCATCTAAATCAACATTCTACTTAGAATTTAAATTTCAGAATCAAAATTAATCAATCACAGAGCATGGCTGTCAGAAATCCTAAATCTGATTCAAGATGTTATACTTAAGCTGGGTGTTTGAAGAAGGGGCTTGTAAGTGTCCAATTCTGTCCATGAATCCTTTCTGGGAGGAAAAGACTTCGAGTCGGTGCCTGGCCAGAAGCGACCACACCCTTGATCCAGTCCTTTGCTGCCTCACAAAGTTGGGTGAAAAAGAGGAAGTCCAATGGAAAGATGTTAAATTCCTCCGATTTACTGTCCTCTTTTTAGAATCCTTTCTGTTATTCGGAAATCCTCCTGTAATTCCAACAGCTTAGGCACAATCCACACTTTGTCTGAAAATAGGCAGGGAGAATCCAGCAGAACTGTTTTGTCGAATGAATCCACAGAGAGTGGGGTCCTGTCCTCTCAGCAGATGCAGTTCTTTGCCGTGGAGGAAGATCTTGCAATTCTCGACTGTTGCTTATGTGCACCATCTTTTATAGGTTCTTTCTAAGACACATCCTAGTTTAACAACATCATCATGACTCATTATCACTCCACTGCTTAACTTCCAATTATGGTATTGAGTTTTGACCATTACTTCATCCCCCCTCCCTTCCGGGTTTTAGGTACTTTTCCACAGAAAAACATATCCGGACATGTCTGGGCATGTCCTGACATGTTTTCCACTTTGCCCTGCTCAGTGAATCTCCAAGATTTCACAATTCACTTTACTTGTTGTTCTTAAAATCCTTTTTGTGTTACACACATTCTTCTCAGCTTGGAAATCATACCGATTATTGTTACATTTTCATGAATCAACATTATCATTTCTTTTAATTAGAATTATGATTGTCCACATAGTACCAGCATAGGTTATTGAGTAACCAAAATCTCAACATCAACTGATCTCACTTGACACCCCCTTCTTGAGATTGCAGGTTACCTTTAATGATTTTCACAGATCACCATCCCAAGAGTCATCAGAGATTCTCTCCAATAGTTCAGGGACATATTGGTCTCTGGGAGTTTCCATGCCTTCAGGTTGGTTTCCCGGCTGCTGTGTTAGAGCAGCTCCTCTCGGCCAGTCCGTCGCGTCGAACTGCTCCAGCATCGCTGCAAATGTGGGTGCGTCTACCACTGGAACGACCAAGGGCACCGTGACAGGAGACGGCTCCCTTAGCTGTTGCTCCACAGCCTCGGCCATTTCCTCCAGGCGTGCCTCATTGCCCCCGTCTTGTTCCTCCACGCCGGCGTCATCGAAATCTGTCTGCGTCTCCACGTCCCGATGCTCCGTCCCGGCTTCTGCTGACGACTGCGGCACTGAAGACAGGGGTGTGCGGGGCCCTGCCTGATATGGTGCAGGTAGCTGCCGAACTCCGACTATCAGGATCCGCCCGTCCAAGGAATGGGTGGTGCGAAGGCGAGATCTATCGTGGAACTCCCAGATGCGGGTGTAGGTTGGTGTGTAGAATCCTCCCACGACGACGCGTGGTATCCAGGTAGTTCCTCTGTTCCAGAATGAACTCCAGATGATTCTTGCTTGCTCTTCGAGCTCCATAGCTGTTTCAACTGGCACTTGTATGGTCATTGTTCCTTGGAGGACGCCATGGACTGCATGCGGGTGAGGATCCTCCATGTAGCACCTGGAACATTGCATTCTTATTCCTAGGTTCCACAAACAGCCGGCTTCTCTCAATGTCGCCCCGCACCCGCTGCAACCTGCGTCCTCCTATAATCAAACAACAAAATCAATTAACAATGATTAATCATGTTTCCCAACTCTTCTTTTCATTTTTCTTGCAAGCGGAGCGTTGATCAATCTTCCTTCTGTGGATCAGGCTAGGGTTCCTCCTCCTTGAACCCTACTGCTGATCAAGTCAAGCCAGCCGCTCCTTCTCTCTGGAGGTGGGGTTCTCCCAGCCATCCGAGCTTGGACTTGGGGATAGAAGATGGGATACAGCATGAACCATCCTGCCATGGAGACCGATACCTCAGCTCCAGCGCAGCAGGCGGACGTCAGGACAATCCATCCCAGGGCCCATATGGTTCAGATGATGACTCGGTCGAGCTGACACCATCCTGGCCTCCCATACCTGACCAACGTCCAGGTCAGGAGATACGCCAAGAAGACAGCCAGAGAGACTCCTTCGAACAGATATCCGATGCCCCAACTGCCTCCAATAACGTCCACTGCGATGTCGAGCAGCAACCAAATCAGCATTGCTACTGTTTTGATTATCCCTCTCTTGTTGGTTTCAATATCGGTGCGTCCCAGCAGGTAAATTACAAACCAGGACAGGGTGATCTTCATTCTTTGCAGCATGAAGACGTCCATCATCGCTTTGAAGAAGCCGATGAACAGGGCTATAATCCTTAGGGGCTGCCTTGTAGACCAATCACTGCTGCAGCAGAACGCCAACCATATACACTCGAAAACCCAGAAATCAATTCTAGTAAATTTGATTTCTGGTTCTTGGCACTCAGTGCAGTTCTGGAGATAAGTTGGAATTGTACTTACTCCAATGAACATAGTGGTAGCTGTAGTAGCTGCGGACATTGTACTTGCGTTGCTGGTAATGCTCGACATCTCTTCGTTGTGTTGCCTCTGCGCTCCTCGATCTCGACTGGTCACTTCCTCTTTGTGCTCCGCTGGTTATATCCTGTAGCCCCGCCTTCCCTGGGCGGTGCCCTTCACTTCTTACTCACTTTCATGTCCGTAAATGGTAACATAAAGTTTGATTGGGTGATTTTTATTAACTTTTAGCGGTAGCTTGCGAAATGCATTGGGCTGCCTTTGTGACGAGGTTAACGCCTTCCAGTCTGTTTTTCAGAGTGGAGCCTCTTCGTACATGTGTTCTACGCCCCTTGTCAAACGTCGGGTGTCAGCTGTCCTGGCTCTTTCCTCCCTAGGCGAACCACTACTCGGCTCCTTCCGTACCGGTTGAGGAAACAGATGTCCATACAGCACGAACCAGACGATCAGGGGTAGATTGGAGGTGACTTCTAGTATACTCAAGACACTCAGAATTCCCCAACCGAATCCCCACAGGCACAGTCGAAGTAACTTGAGTGCCCACCTTGAAGCATGGCTGCCTTTTAACTTGCTGACTTGCGAGTACATGTAGCTCAGTAATCCTACGACCACCAGTCCCTCTAGTACCAGCCTGGCCCAATATGCCACTGGGTACCACATCGAGGCCAAATCCAGTACCAGCCAGATGACTAGGATGATCATTCTCATAATTCCTCTCTTGGTGGTGTCGATCTTGAGCCTTCCCAGAAGGAAGGTAACGAACCATGATGTGGTGTAGACAGGCTCACCTCTCCACATGTTCACTATCATCACTCGCACCATTCCTTCAACTAAACAAAGGACCCTGAATGCTTGACTTCCAGCCCAGAGCCCGGTGCAGCAATAGACAAACCATATTACTTCCAAGGTGATGAACTCCGTGCCCTCTCCCTTGAACTTCTTCATCTGCCAGGGAGGTGCTGTGGTCGATCCCGTCCAATTTCCTGTTTCTGTAGTCATGTCGAAGGCTCCAATGTTAGTTGTGGTCTCCCTTGTCACGCAGGCAGGTCCCATTGTGGGTTCAGGTTGGCACTTGGAACCCTTTACTCGCGAGGTGATCCTTCCTCGCATAGGAGGAGCTCCAACTCCTCCTGATCTCTGGGCGTAGCTCCTTTTCTCCGCCCCCTTCTGCAGAGTCCTCTGACTCCCGACTTGATCAGACCTCCTAGGAGCGGCACCAACAGCACTACTCCTACTCCAATCAAGGCATAGGGCAGAAGTGATCTCAGAATCGCCCAAAGCTCTGATCCCAGAGCTTTTGCTCCATCCTCAATCTTCTCCACTATCTCCTTGGGTACTTCCTCGATACCCTCGAGCACGGTTCTTCCATACAGTTCCGCCACTGTACAGTCGCACCCATCACACTGCAGCCAATGTTCCTGTGGCACTTCACAAGTTCCATTGTTGTACATTTTGTTAGGTCCGATCCATTCGAACCCTTCTTCTTCTTTTCCTTCGCACAAGCTCTTGCGAAATGCATGTTCCTCCAGCCTGGTGAGTTCTGCTTTACTTACTGCAGGCACTATTTTCCCAGTCAAGTGGCGCTGATTCACCATCGGGCCCAGTAGAGCTTTTACACAGCCGTACTTTCCTGGTCCTGGTGCCCGTTGCCACTCTGGTTGTTTCTGCTTTCTTCTGGTCAGATTTCCAAGCAAATGGACATCGTTTCTTACCCAGGTGGCGCCCTGCTGATAGGCCTCATAAGCTCCGCTATACCATTCAGTACAGTCGTTACTCCAGCCGTTTAATTCACTGCAGGGTCTCCGTGCCAGTTCTATGATGCAGGTGTCGTTGGCTCGATTACATCTCATTTTCCACGGTCTTGGGGTTAAGGTCACACTTGGTCTGATGCCAGTCCATCTGTACCATTCATAGAGTCCTTCCCCTGTGGAATAGACTGTAGCCACATATTGATACTTAATCCAATAGTTCCTCGTTTGTGACAGACATGGCAGAACCCAGGCTTCGACTTCTTCTTTCTGCAGGCCCCACCATGTTCGAGTCTTATCAGGGGCATCCCAGAACAGTGGCCACTGCTCCAGCACCCCCTTCATGGTGTTATGGCTTTTCATCCGGGAACAATTGTACCTCCAATATCCGTCGTCCCATGCTCCTACTTGAGTAATGTCACACCTTGGGGACGCCCAATACTGCGATACTGTTCCTTCACCTTTCGAGTAGTCTTTTCCATCAAGATCTGCCGGCATCTTCTGGAGAACACATCGATCGATTTTATCAAAGTCTCCCGATGGTGCAGACCATAACTCATCAGGTGTTGGGATTTTCTGTACGTACATTTCCGTCTTTTCAGGGCCTGCCAGTTGGTTGGGTTGCGCCACCGTGTCAGCAGTAGCCCTCAGATGAGTTACTTCTCTCTTCCATACCCATGGTAGACTTTGGTTCAGCCACTCTTCAATCCAGATTCTCCCTGAATCGGGTGGATCTCCCCTCCTTCTCGTCCCTCGTCCGAACCAGTCATCACTCCAGTCTCTCCAAGTCTTTTCCACAGCTTGGCTCAGGACCAAATAGTGCTGTCTTTTGCACACTATAGGCCCCAAGCTCCAGTGGCAAGGATTAAGCTGGAAGACTTTCTCCTCCATACATTTCCTCATTCTTTTCTGGTCGGCTTCTGAAACTTGGGGAGGTCTTTTCCGGGCTGGTTGTGGCTTTTTCCTACCTTGACTACAGGGGTAGGATTGCTGGCTGTTGTAGAGTTACTCTCGTGAGTTTCGTGGAAGCTCCCGGTGCCATTATCTTCCTGCCTTTCGAATTGAGTCTGTACCTCACATGTCAGGTTCAGATTTCCCCAAAACCCTTCCGGCTTCAGGATCGTTGCATGACATTGTTGCCGCGGTTCATGAGCTGGCAGGGTTACCTCTCCAGCCCAGTAAGTTATCTTTCTTCCCTTGACACATGCTTCCATGTAGTACCAATACGGGTTCCGTCCGTCCACCTTAATCCAATTAACTTGGACCATACGAGTCTCATTTTGTTGGGGAATGATGCCATGCAAAAACAGAGTCTCACCTTGAAGGTCAATCGCCTCGATTACTCCCTTGCCCTCCTTTCTGTAGGAGTCAAAGAATTGGAATAACACCAAAGCATTGAACGTAGACACTGCCTCCGTGCAGTTCTCCTTTCCCTCTTCATCACAAAATAAGGAAAAGTTCCTTATCGGGATTATTTCTTTTTTAACACTCCAACATGTTTGGTTATACCTTTCAGTGGAAGTGTAACTGATCCTTATGTGTTCACTCTCCCATAATCCATTTCCATGGAAATACAAAAATATAAAAATAGCAGAAAGTCCCAGAAAGCCGACAATACTTTTAAATATAATCCATTTTGAAGGACAGAATGCAGTTCTTCCAGCCATGCTGCTCTCCTCTCAAGGCCTCATATGGTGAATAGATTTAGGCCTTATGGGGCTCGGTGTTAATCACAGCCAATAGCTCCTACCCCTGTCTCCAGGTGACAGAGGAACCTTTGTTACTCTGGGACGTGGTGCGTGCAGTGGTGCGTCCCAGTCTGGCTATCATGAGTGGTCTCATCAACGGCCAAGGATGGTCGTCGTTACAGTTATGCACTTTGTAGTTTTCTTTGATGTACGGATCGAGGCCCTTCCACATCCAACGGTAACGGGTGATGATGACCTTTCCCGTTGGCTGACGAGGATTCTCCGGCCGCACAATCGCGAGCTCGGCACATAGGGGCTCCTTTTTACGGTCCACAAGCTCCACCACCTTACCCCAGATTTCAGGTCTTGTTGCAGAGCTGATAATTTTATCCTTGCTTACCTTTGGCAGACTGCTTATAGACTGCCGATCATTGGGATAGTCTTTTTCCTGCACTCTCAAGGGTAAATGTTGGTTTTCTATGATGATCCTTCCGGGATCTTTAACCCTCTGCTCTAGATTCTTAGAGGTGCTAGGGCTGGTAGTCCATATCAGCAAGTTTCCGAGCCATATTTCCGCATATGGCCCTAACCAAGGTTGGCAGTGATTGACTCCCCATCTCAACTTAATCAGTTCCTGACCGACCTGTAGGTATACTGTGTTAAGAATCCAGGGCATCCGTTTTGGACACTCCGGCACTGGCTGGTTCTTCCATCTCCCCGTCATAAATTCATAGCTCATGGAAAAGAACTGCAACTCATACCCTCGGAACAATCTCTTCCCCACCTTCCCTTCGTCAGGCTTAGACAAGTCAGCTACTCTGGTTAATTCCACATTACTGCAGCAATAGGCCGCAGACCCACAATACATCCAACTATAGAAAAAAATCCCTTCTTGGATATCTCACATATACCTTTTGATTTGGCAGCCGTATGTAGGGTTCACTGGCACTCTTCCTCTGCCATTTCCTTCTCCGCCTCTGTGCCCGTCCCTGAGTCCCAGTATCGGCTACTGCTGGGACTTGCGGCTCCATTTCTTAAATCGCTGGAAAGGGTTCCACTTCCCTTTCCTTTCTTTCTCTGCCTCTTCAGGCTTTGGCGGTTCTCCCAGGCACGTCACTGTAGCCCCGACTGAGTAGACTCCTCGAAAGGGAATGAGCACAGTCTGAACCGTCACTCGTACCCTGGTCAGCTGCTCTGGATAGGTGGGCGTGGCCGCACGCCCTGCCCACGTCCCAGGCAGCTGGACCACTCCTTCTCTACCCCACGCCTCTGGCGTCACCGTATACTCCTTACTCTTCTCCTTGGCTCGCGCCGCCTGGTGGCCCCAAGCGTCCAGGCTTGTGGTACTGTAGAACAGGTTAGTGCTTCTGGCCCCGGCCTCCCTTGGAACTGGTTCCAGATCTTGGACCGGTAAGGAGGGATCCAAATAAACCTCCTCTATCAGACGGCCCCAAGTGGTCAGTTCCCATGGTCCAACCCATCCTTGGCTCTCCGCCATCTCCCGCTGATCTTCTCTCAGATCTCTCGAGATAGGGGAGTACCCTGGGTCTTCGGGGTCTCTTTTCACTCGTAACACCATATTCACCTGCTCCATCGATGGCGGTGGCTCGTGAATCTCTGTTCGAGCCGGGCTGTAAAGCCATCCTCTCTTAGTCGCCTCCTTCCACAGCTGCTCCTGCTCCGGAGGTCCCACTGCTCCTCTCCCTCGTCTTCTTGCTGACGGGGGTTTCGGTGGCAGGGGTGGTGCTGAAGGGGCCCTCAGTTTCTGGCGAGCCGGGATCAGGGGAACTGAGTGGGTCACTCCCGCTCTCTCCTCGTTCACCTCCTTCCATTACTGCTGTTGTGAACTGCTGCAGAGGATCCAGGAATTTCCTCACCTGCCATCCTTCTGCGGTGGCGACCTGCAGTAGACGTCCACTTTCTTGCTGCAGCTTGCAGTTGCTACATGAGTAGAGTCGTTCTCCATCCCATTGGCAAGTACACTCTCTGCAGTCTACTCTTCCTCCTCTTAAATCCCACTGAGTGTAAAACTTCAGTCTGGGTAATCCATTTAGCCGGCATAGTCCACACACATGGCCATCCAGCACTTTTACTGGTTTGGGGTGCATCCCCCTATACTCCCTCCGATTTGCTTCAGCCCGGAGGGGCTTATTTCTTCCTGGGCCTTCCCACTGAACGCCCAGAGTGGTGGGTTTCCAACACACCACACAGCTATTCTTAATTTCTTTCCATTGCAGGAACTCTTTGTCCCTTGAAAAAATTCCTTCCTTCGCAAACTCCAACATGTCAAGGGCTCTGCCTGCCCAGAGCCCATCGGTACTGCGTCTCATGATAACCACCCCCTTAACAGTGGCCAGTCTGACATAGGGTGGTAGGCAAGGCGTGCTACTGGCCATGGTTTTGGTTCCTAGGTCACCTAATCAGGAACTGGTTTCAGCTGCTGTACTCCTTGGATCCCTGACTTCTTCAACCAAACTGTGTTTCGGTCCAAGATCTCAGTCACTATGTCAGTCTTGTCGTACTTTGCTTTCACAGCTGCTCCTGCTGGGTGAGTCTGTGCTTTAATCCATACTCGCTGTCCAACCTGCAGTGACATCTTGTCATCGAGGGGTGGCTTCTTGTCATCCGAGTTCCTACCCGCCTCCTGTGACGTAAAGGGGCATTGATTCAACTCTTCTGCTGGCGAGGGCCTCCCTTGTCGATGCCTGTCATTCAGGGTCTTGACTAGCTCTAGGACTTTGGTACTCCATTCTCGGCCATTAGCATTTTTACCAATCCAGCTCTTAACCAGTCCAATGGTTCTCTCGACCACTCCGTTGGCCTGTGGTGTATAGGGTGGCGAATACACTCTCATTACCCCATTTTCTTGACACCACCGGTCCACCTTAGCGTTTCGAAAGTGCGTTCCATTGTCTGTTCTTAGCTCCTTGGGTATTCCCATATAGCAGCAGGCCTGATCTAGCATGCTAACTACGCTGGAGCCATTTGCTTGGCATACAGGTTTCACTGCAACATACCCTGACATAGAGTCCACTAACACTAACATATATTTTTCTCCTTTCATACCTGTTATCCCTAAGGGTCCTGCTACATCCATACAAATCGACCCCCAGGGAACGGTGCTCTTGATGGTGAGTCCTCCCATGCGCTGCCCCCGCCGACCTGCGTTGTACCGACCACATTCAACACAGTCTTTGAGAACACGCCGGATTTCTCGTACTGGAATCCATAGCTGCCGTTTCATCAGCTCCCTGCGCGTCGGGTCAGTACCGGCATGGCCTAGTGCCTCATGCACTGCTTCCGTTACCCCCTTCACGCAGTCTTTCGGGACAAGCTTACCCTGAGGCGTGTTGTCCCATTTCTCAATCCCGGTAAAGACAATTTTTCTCATCTGGACGAAACGATCCACTTCTTCGTTTCCTCGCCAGTGAGCTCCTTCTTTAACATGGGCCTTTTGATGTACAACTTCTAAATCCAGGTTCATCCGTAGCTCGGCAATCTTCTTCCATAAATCTTCATGGGCTACTTTCTTTCCTTTCGCTGTTTCATATCCATTTTCTTCCCAAATGGTTAAATCTTCTTTGAAAGCTTGAGCACAATAATAACTGTCCGTTCTTATTTTTGCTCGTTTAATCTTCCTCTTTTCCAGCTCTAACAGGCCTTCCAACACCGCTGTCACTTCCCCAGCCTGCGCGCTGCCGGGTGCTTTCCCTCGCTGGCGGGTCTGTTCTGCTCCTTTCAGCTTGAGAATAAATCTCCAGTACGCGGTGTCATCCGGTCCTTTTCTCGAGCCGTCTGTGAAAAGAGTCCAATCATATTCCTCTTGTGTTGGTTTCTCAGCCGTTGCAGCTTTCAGAACTCCCTGTTGTAGTGGTCCAATTTCCAGATCTGGATCTAGCAGGATGTCTTCCCACCGGCCCCATCTGGCGTTAGTTGCTTTGGTGCTTTCAATAGTGGCTTTTCTGAGGAAACGGTGTACTTGGCTCTCGGTGATGACTCGGATTCCCTGGCCCTGTGCCAGGTCTTTCAAGGAGCCCCAGTACCGTGCAAGCACCGCAAGCTCCTTCTCCTCAGGGGGAAACTTCATTTCCACCGAAGTCAGAGCATAACTCCATAAGGTAACTAGTCCACCGCCCTCATTGCTCACTTTCACCGTAGCAGTATCTTCATCACAATTTATCTCTGCAACCAACTTTGCTGTTGGACTTCGGGGTTCAAGCCTCAGGGCCCCTTGGATTGCTTTTCTCAGCTCCTCCAGGTTGCTCTGATCGGCCGCTGTCCAGTTCCATGCTGCAGTCTCATCTGGTTTCCTTAGTTTGGCATACAAAGGTTTGGCATACCTCTGATATCCTGGAACATAGTCTCTCACATAGTTGCATAGTCCTAATACTTTTTGTAATTCATTTAGTGACATCGGAGGTTCTATCTGCTCAATCTTTTGTCTGTACACTTCAGATAGTCCCAAATCGTCAGACACCTGGAATCCAAGATAGTCCACTCGCTTTCGCCCAAACTGACACTTTTTCAAGTTCAGCTTGAGTCCTGCCGCCGTTAATCGTTCCACGATCTTTTGCAATCTGTCCAAGTGCTGCTCCTCCGTGTCATCTGCAATGAATACATCATCTATATAAATAGTGGCACCTAATCCGTCAAGTACATCCATAACTGCTGCTTGGAACACGTTGGGAGAATTTTTGTAGCCTTGCGGAAGTCTCTCCCAAACGTAGGATCTTCCCTTGTGGGTGAAGGCCGTCTTCCCTTGGGATCCTCGTGTCAGTCGTAGGGAGAAAAATCCATTGGCCAAATCTATGCAGGATTTGAAGGGTTTCAGCTTTAAAGTTTTCAAAGTCCCTTGCGGGTTAATCAGGCTCGCTCTGTTAGCTACAGTTCTTCTGTTTAGAGCCTTGAAATTAATCACAGGTCGCCAGCCTCCTCCTGAAGATTCTGGCTTTTTCACTGCTTGGATCGGGCTGTTAGTAATCGGGTTTAACTCTTGACGAATCACTCCCAATTCCAATAACTCCCTCACTATGAGGTCCATTTCTTTTACTGCTCCCGGATTCAGGGGGTACTGTCGAACTGGTGGATGTACTCCCCCTTCAATGGTATGGATGTATTTGGTTCCTAGATCGCCACAGTCATTTTTAAATCTTGCTACTTTTGCTTTGGAGATGATCTCCCTCAACCGCTGTTTCCCTTCTGGTGAGAGATCACTCTTCTGTAATTTCTGCTCTGTCACCTCTGGAACATTAACCGGTTTGTACCAGGCCCCTTCGACCCGATCTTCAACCGTAGGTATCTTAACTAGGCGCGCCTGCAAAATCTTCAGACGTTCCTCTACTTTCCTGCAGTTTCTCGGTCTCTGATGTAATCCTTCTAAATCCGTAATCGTTACCAAGTCATAGGTCCCCAGGATCCATATAATCCCATTCCAGATGCCATAGGGGACTTCAGCGATGGAGGCATCCTCCAACTGCACCTTCAGCCTCCCCTTAGGACTCAGGGCTCTCCTTGTCATTGACACCTCAGCCCCTGAGTCCACCAGGTATGGCTCTCCATCGACCTGGGTGTAGATCTTATCCTTGACTCGGTAAGCATGCCCCAGGGTGACTTGAGCTGTCGTGTGCATAACTCCTTCTTCCCTCCCGCAGCCGCCTGCTGGCGGGCGAGTCGGAGGGCGTCCTTCTGCTCTGCCGTTAACTTCCTAAACTCCTCAAACGGCACGTATCCAGGTCTTTTGTTAATAGAATCCCCTCTTGGAGGTCTCTGGTCTTGTGGTTGTCGGTTACTTGCAGCATTCTTGGGAGGACCTTGGAAGTTAGGTCGTTGATCTGTCTTCCTTTGCTGTCCTTGTGGGTTTGGTGGGGGTTTGGGGGCGGCCGCCTTCTGTTGAGTACGTTGACCCTCTTCAGCCCACCTCTGTTCCTCAAACTTCCTCTTGAGGTCCCACTTTCTCACCACCTCCCGTATCTGCTCTTGAGTGCTGTCTTGGGGGTGTAGGGCGACGAAATCCATCTCACCCTTACGGCCCTTCATCAGCCTCCTGAGCGCTTGCACGTTCCGACTTACGGGGATGGCATTACTCAAAACATGCCATACCTGTGACAAAGTCTGTCCTTGGTCCAGTTGTCCCTTCACTTTTCCTATCTTGGTGTCCTCATCATCGAAGTCCTCCAAGACCAGTCTTTTGTAGTGTTCCTCGGTGGATTCCTCTGGGCTTAATGCTTGCCCAGTTGTACGAGCCAGCCACATTAGTCGTGCCTGGTTATCTTGGGTACACGTCGTCACCATCTGCCAGTGTTGCTTCAGGAACTCCTGTAGACTCTGCGTCGGAGATCTCTCCGGCACCAACGCTTTTATCTTTTTAAATTCCACGAAACTCAAATTTCCTCCCGTCACTGCCGACGCTCCAGCCCCGTTAGCATCCACCGCTACATCTCTGGTGGTCTGGAGTGCCTGCAGTTCAGCTCCCAGTTGGAAGGGTCTCTGCGGCTCTTCCTCATCACTAGAGGATAGCTCTTGCTGGCACTGGATTTCCATTTCTCTGGCATATTAAGGGCAGATTTCTTCAGGCGACGGAGCATGACATCATGTGTGATGGCTAGAAAGGCATTCTTGAAGTTAGTGGTTAGTGGCTCGTAGCTTCTTAGTGTGGGATAGGTAGGGGCCATTAGGAAATTAGCCCACTCTCTCACTGGTGCTTTTACTGGCAATGTGATCTCTTCCTCGAGCCGTTCTGCCCACTCTATCGGTATTCCATAATCTTGCTGGCCGGCCTCAGGCATAAACGCCTTTCGTCCATCCCTAGTCTCCACACACCCGAAGGAGGGATCCCGGGCCATCCTCTCTGAGGTGCGGTAGACAGAGTACACTGGGGTTTTCTTTTTTATCCCCTTCCTCTGTCCTACCCTCAGTTCAATCGCTCCTGTGATGTTCTCCTGTTGTGCAGAAGTCATGGCATCCACCTCTTCCTCGCTCTCTTTCTCTCCTTCACTGCTACTGTCTTCGCTGATGTCACTGTACTCCGGTTGTCGTTCTGGGTAGCTGGATGGGATGATCGATTCCCTCTGTACCTCCTGCCGTGGGGTGACTGCTGGCCCTCGGATTGATGGGTTGACCACCTCTGGCACAGTGGCGGGGGATGGTACTCTGTAGGTGAAGGTTGCTACCCCTGTGTTTCTTTCAGAGTGCATGCCAACGTAATCATTTGCTGGCTGCAGGTTCAGTCGCACGGGGGAAGCTTTCACGCTCGGGGTTGCTGCCTCAGGCTTTGCCCGGGTTGGTGTCGTACCTGAGGGGGCCCGTGGTTGAGATGTTGATGGTTCCTCCCCGTCACTCTTGCCCGGTGTTGAAGTACTCCTGAGCCGCGACGTCCTCAGCGGGGCCCCCGGTGTCTCTTTGGCCACCGGAATCCAGAAATTCTCACCTCCTTGCCGCTTCAGCTTCACGGAAAGACGCTCCCGGAACTCTTTA
The DNA here is from genome assembly GCF_007364275.1 of Archocentrus centrarchus. NCBI lineage: Eukaryota > Metazoa > Chordata > Actinopteri > Cichliformes > Cichlidae > Archocentrus > Archocentrus centrarchus. The sequence continues at coordinate 2,827,936 of NW_022060267.1, read as the reverse complement.
TGCTGCTTCCTGGAGGTGACTAGGACCAACTCTGTGATTCCTGACCAGGCCGCTGCTCCAGTGGTGTGTAGACGCCCAGCTCGCACCATGGCTTGTTCAGCCACAATCCATGGCAGATCGCCTGATCTTACTCCATCAACACACATTGTCGCTCTAGTATATCCTACATTGCTGGCTTTACGTAATCCTTCTTCTAGCGCGTCCACCAACAGCTGCTCATATTCTTCTTGGGATTCTCCCTTTTTGTACCCCTCCACTGGAACATGCACAACTCCAAAATACCTCGACTGTCCGCCACTGGCAACCAGGATCTGAGTTCCCTTCTCAGATCCTCTTAATTTTTTTATTCTGTCTTTCAAGTCTTCGATGTACTCCCTACCTGCTTGATTTTTAACTTTTTTTTGAAATTATTATTCCTAGGGTTATACTGGGAGTTTGTTAAAATGATCAGTCCATGTCCATCTAGCTCCCAGGGTTCACCATAGTGCTGGTACATGGTCTTCTGGCTCTGGCCCTTCCATTTTAGAGCCTCCTCTGGGACGGGTTCCAGCTTAGGGAGCCAGTCCGACGACGCCTCATCCTGAGCTGGTTCATATGGAAGGCCAAAGGGGGAAGTCCACTGGTACTCTCCCCTCAGCCGATCCTTCTGCTCCTTCAGTAGAGCTTGCACCTTTTGTGGCGTCTCCGATGCACTCCCAAGCTTGCAGGGCAGGTCCATCATGTGCAGGGTTGTTCCTTTCGCGTCCCACCCTCCATCTTTTTCAGAATCCAACTCGGAAACATCCTCCGAGTCAGTCTCTTCATCCTCTCTTTGAGACCCCACTACGCTTTCAGGGGGGTCTTTAGCGAGCTCAGCAGCTTTCTCTTGATACTTTCCCAACTGCTGCAGTAGCTCTTGGTGGTCTTTGTACTGCTTGGCTGCAGTAACATTCGTTCCCAATTCCACTGCCCCGGCACCAGTCACTTTCCCAGCATTTTAATTATAGGGTCATATTCTGTTTGGGGACTAACCCAGGCTGCGATGGGTTGTGGCTCCTTTTCTACTCCATCGGGCCATATTACCTTCACTGCCCATTCCAGCCACTTCTGTAATATATCCTTCTTCGCCCCGGGCTCGGGGGACGGTTCCACTTGAACCCAAATTCGGCTTACCACTGCGGGTGTTTTGTAGGCTTGGTTTCTGATGCATACTGTATCCACCGCCTCGCCTACTTTCTTGTCATCCTGACCGAAGCACCTCGCAGTTACGTGCTGCTGTATTGCAGCCTCCCAATGTTTCCATCCTTGTCCCCATGGGATAACATGAATCGTTGCCCATGTCTGGGCCTGGGATGCCGCCAGCCCCGTTGCTCCCTGCTCCTCCGTCGACCCTGCCTCCGATGGGGCAGGCGCCCCCGGATCCTCTTCACCAGGTTCCTTGAGTGATCTAAAAAGAGTCACTCCCTCTGATTTGGACCCCTCGGGCCCCTGCTCTTCTGCTGCTGTCGCCATCACTAGACTGGGTCAGCACTCTTTGTCTTTGTTGTCTCGAGTTGCTCTCCTCCAAGGCCCCTCGGTGTACATCCGAGGCAAGGGATGGAATCGAGCGTTGCCTTCCTGCAGAGTCCTCTGGGCCCCTGTCGTTCTGGGTGTCCTCAGCGACGTCTGCTGCTACTCCTGTCCGCGTCACTCCGCTTCCTGGACAGGTTGAGAGCGTCGGATGATCTCCTCTACGCTCCTGAACAGCTCACGAAGTCTTCTCTGACTCGCGCTGCTCCTTCAATCAATCCTAGAGTTATCTCCCACGAATGATAACCTCTCCGGGCTATCTAGGTTCTTTAGGCTCGGCAAAAACCTCTCTTTTTGGCCAAGCCCCACGTTGGGTGCCACGTGTTAGATCCCACAGCTATTTCTACCTCTGTAACAGCTACTCCATTTCATAGGGTCCTGGCCACACCTTCAGCGGGGTATTACCCTCTTCTGATAGTTGTGACACTACTTAAGCTGTGGTGGGGCTGCTCGTCTGGCTCTATCTGCTAATATTCCTATTATCTGACCCGCTACCTCGATGTACTGATGCTATCGTTCAGGAAGGCTCACACAGACGACCCAGTACACCGCCCAAATAGTTATAGCAGCCAGCCCCCTTGATCAGTGCACTTGTTACCGACCAGAAACTTTTTATCGGCTAGGAAAAGAATAAGCCCAAGGGACATAAGTTTTAAGTTGAAGTGGTTTATATACGACTAGTGTGTCCTAACAGAACCAGATGTTATAGCTTAACTTGCCTATTATTTTACTGATTGCATGAACCATAAGTGTACCGTAAAAAGGGAAATAATTCTCAACGAATTATGCTGACTTTTTAGAGTCAAATTTTATTATGCAGGTCTTTGGCTCAAGCAGTTTGCATTTAGCCCATAATCAACTTTCAATCAATTCATCTAAATCAACATTCTACTTAGAATTTAAATTTCAGAATCAAAATTAATCAATCACAGAGCATGGCTGTCAGAGTTCCTAAATCTGATTCAAGATATTATACTTAAGCTGGGTGTTTGAAGAAGGGGCTTGTAAGTGTCCAATTCTGTCCATGAATCCTTTCTGGGAGGAAAAGACTTCGAGTCCGTGCCTGGCCAGAAGTGACCACACCCTTGATCCAGTCCTTTGCTGCCTCACAAAGTTGGGTGAAAAAGAGGAAGTCCAATGGAAAGATGTTAAATTCCTCCGATTTACTGTCCTCTTTTTAGAATCCTTTCTGTTATTCGGAAATCCTCCTGTAATTCCAACAGCTTAGGCACAATCCACACTTTGTCTGAAAATAGGCAGGGAGAATCCAGCAGAACTGTTTTGTCAAATGAATCCGCAGAGAGTGGGGTCCTGTCCTCTCAGCAGATGCAGTTCTTTGCCGTGGATGAAGATCTTGCAATTCTCGACTGTTGCTTATGTGCACCATCTTTTATAGGTTCTTTCTAAGACACATCCTAGTTTAACAACATCATCATGACTCATTATCACTCCACTGCTTAACTTCCAATTATGGTATTGAGTTTTGACCATTACTTCATCCCCCCTCCCTTCCGGGTTTTAGGTACTTTTCCACAGAAAAACATATCCGGACATGTCTGGGCATGTCCTGACATGTTTTCCACTTTGCCCTGCTCAGTGAATCTCCAAGATTTCACAATTCACTTTACTTGTTGTTCTTAAAATCATTTTTGTGTTACACACATTCTTCTCAGCTTGGAAATCATACCGATTATTGTTACATTTTCATGAATCAACATTATCATTTCTTTTAATTAGAATTATGATTGTCCACATAGTACCAGCATAGGTTATTGAGTAACCAAAATCTCAACATCAACTGATCTCACTTGACAATAGTTTTAAACAATTCAAAGGATAAGTTATTGTTCCACTTACCACTAGCACATGAAGATGCTCGATAGGTGTTCTTTTGTGGAGCTGAAACTCATTCAACATTTACACTGGGAAACTAGGGCTGCATAGTATGATAAAACAGACAATATGACAGAAATTGCAATTTGATTGTGGAAGTTTTTTTTTTTTTTTTTATCAATTATTGATGGTCACAGAAATATCACTGTTGCGCTCTTGTCATTTATAAAGGACTCAGATGATGATGATGACTTTTTCCGCAACATTGACATTGGGATCCTCCTCGTTGAACCTGAAGGTGCTGTCCCCTCATCCTCCCTGCATCTCAGTCCAGCCTCACTAAACATCATCACTGAGGGTGAAGTGGTGATGGACAACATTCAAGATCTGCCAAAAGCTGTGTCTTCTCTTTGGACTTGCATATGCAATGCATCTCAGTTACCCCATTTCTATGAAGTTCACGTTCCAGTTCATCCAACGGGTATTTCTTGAGCTGGGCCATGTTGAACTAAAACCAAAGTTACAAACATTGAAAAACCAGTTTCCGATGTAAAGAAATGTTTTGTGTTGTCAGTAAACAGTCAGGGGGTTGAGTATATACTCAAGGACAACTTTATCAGCTCCATCTGCATTATCTAATGCAGTTCAGTGCAGCAGTACTGCCACAACTTTTATTTCTTAAGAAAGTTTGTAATGTTCAGTTTACATCAATGTCAGGCCACTTGTACTCTACAGGTCAAGATTTAGATGTGTATGCTTAGGTAATACTATATAGTAATAGTAATAGTAACTACGTAGTAATACTTAGTTGATACAGTTAAAGGGAAATTCAGCATTTTTCATGTAAATGTCCAGTTTGTGTTGATGGTAAATTTAGTCATTTGAAGCAGTAAATTCAAAATAACGTAATTCTTCCTCAACAGCAACATCACCACTTATTTTACAGGTTCTCTCAGTCAATAGCAGCACAGGAATTTATTGCGTCAGTTGGTTCCATTTACTAACAACACAGACTGTACATTTACATAAAACATGAAAAATCTTCCCTTAAACATAGTTATGTTGATTTTTAAATTGGAGATTGTGTCCTATTTTAAGGTGTCCAGTCTTTCTAAAAGGATGCAAATAATTTTTTTCTTTTTTTTTTTTTTTTGCCTGTCATGTCTGGCAGATCTTGCAAACAGAACTGTGATCTGAATGCATTGTTGTGCCAAACATATTTGCTATTTCAAGATGAGCTCTATAGGTTCTCTATAGGCTCCTCTTGTTACTGTGTAATCCTTTATTTTATTTGAATTATTTTTAACATGCTATTTATCAAATTGTGCCAGAAATGACAGGCTTAAGAAATAGAAAAGAGAAGAGAAAGAAAAGAGGAAGGGAAAGAGGAAGAAGAAGAAAGGGAAAAAAAAGGAGAGAAAATAGAAAAAAGAAACAGGAAAGAGTGCAAGTAAGTAAACCAAATAGTTAGCCACTTGTTAAACTTAAGATATTGACAATATCTGCAAAATTAAAGATTGTGTGGGGAAAAAATAAATAAATAAATAAATAAAAATAAAAGAAGAATAGTTATACAAACCAACCATTTTGTGTCATTATGTGGGTATATGTGTTTGTGTCATGAAATGTACTTACCAATGAAGGCAGAAAGCCGCAGCGCCGCCCATCAGAACCCAGAGGCAGGCAAGAGAATCCCAGGAAGCCCAGGCCACCAGCAGCCCATCAAGACCTACGAAGACCCGCGGCCACTCATTCCAAAGACAACCGTACACCCCTCCCAGCAGACGGAGGACGGAGGTCTCAGATGGAGTCCCAGCAGCGAAGGAGCAAGGGCACCAGAGCATTCGAGGCAACGAGAAGCCAGCCCCCCCCCCAGCGGCCAGCCCCCCGCACGGCCGGCAGCAGGGCCCCAGGGCCCCCGGCACCCAAGGGCCGCCCGAGCCCCCACAGGGCCCCCCCCCACACCGAAGAAGCCAACGCAGCCCCGCGCCGCAGCCCCCAGGGGAGCAGGTCACCACCCACATCAGAACATCCGGCCCCACCCAGGAACCAGGAGGTACCCACACCCCAGGGGGGCAGGGGGGGAGAGGCAACCAGCAAGGAGCGGTCAGGAGGCAAGCCACCGGCCCAGACCCAGGTCCAGCCAAACATCCAACCACACGCACACCGGCAAGCACACCCATGTACACATTTATACACAAACACACTCTCCCACACACATATAAACATAGATACACCATATTCACTCGCCCACCCATACTCACGAAGACTGTGACAAATACAAAGACACACATTCATCCATAGCTACCCACTCTCTGAAGATGGGAGCGGAAACCACCCCAGGGCCAACAGTGACCCCAAGATGCCGCCAGCCCGGCCCCCAAGGAACCACCCGACCCCGACCCCGGGCGAGGCATAAGAAATCGGGGTGTGAGATGGCCCACCCCCCCCTCCCCCCGCCCAACTTATAAGTGTATGTGTTTATGTTGTGAATGAATGAGTTGTATAGGGTGCAGTTAAAATTGAGGGGGCAGTTGTGCCACAAGCACCAACTGCTGGACGTCAGTGCTCGCCCACGCTGCCCCCCCAAAAACCCTACATGTCTAAAATGCAAATAAAATTTGGGGACAGACAGAAATGAGGATCTGAATGGGGCCACCTCAGCGGCCGCCCCTCATCAACCTCTGTGTAACATGCCTGCCCCAAAGGTCCTATATGTATCGTGTAGTATGTGTGCATGTGTTGTGAATTATAATGTCTATAGTGCAATTAAAAAGGAGATGCAAGTGGCCGCGTGACTCTGCACGCAGCCTCTCAACCCTACACCCTACGTGTGTGTGTGTGTGTGTGTGTGTGGGTGGGGGGTGGGGGGGTGGGGGGGGTAAGACCAGGAAGGTGAAAAAAAAAAAAAAACCCACCCAACCTGGAAGAAGAGAGCCAGCAGTCCACTGGCTCAGTAGGCACCCCGACCTCCCACACCCCAGCACAGGGCAGGGAGGGGTGAGCCCGGGGCCACGGTGACAGCATCCCAGAGCACTGCAGCACCTGAGACTGGTGCCACCGCCCCCATCATAGAGGGTAGCCCACTCTCACTAGACGCTCATTCACTCAACAATAGACACAAACAAGCGACAGGACATGCTGGCCCGAGTTGGAAGTACGGTGCCCCGTCCCCACCAACCACCCCACCGCCGTCCCCAACCCCCACCCCACCCCCCGGCAGCGCAGGCACCCCAGGGCCCCAAAAGCGCAGACCAGACGTCCCAACGCAGGTTAGGTCAACCCACCCCACCCGGTGGCGTGCCCGGGACAGCAGAGACCCCCCAGCGCCAGGGGGGACCCACCGGGAGCCGGCACGGCCCCAGGCCCGGGGCCCCAGGGCCCAGCCCCCAAGCCACCCAGGGAAGACCAGCCAACCGACCGGGGGCCGGCACCCATCACCCCAAACACCCCGGACCACACCCCAGGACCGCAAGGCAGCACCATCCAAGCCCCCACCACCATCAACTAGAACAGGCACACAGACATCACCAGAAGGTCGCCCAAGGACTCCAGTCTCAGGAGGCCACCAGCTACACAGGCCCCCAGAGCTCCCACCCGACCGCCTACAAAGCACCTTAGTGGCAGAACCAACAGCCAACCACCCCCACTAAGTAATGGAGCTGATCAGTGGGAACCAAAGAGCGTCAAATTCCTCCAATTGATCTTTAGATGAAGCAGACATTCTCTCTAAACTAACATAATCTATTAATAAATTTCTGTACTGAGTAATACATAGTTTATTTTTTGACTTCCAATTCATAAGGATAGTTTTCTTAGCGATGCACAAGGCGGTGAGAACTATGTGTGACATATTTGACTCCATCACTAATTCACTGATGTCACCTAAGATGCATAGTCTGGGGGAAGTTGGGACGCGACAGCTAAACCATGTGGATAGGTCTTTACATATCCTTTGCCAAAATCTCTGAACAGGTACACAAGACCACAGAGCATGTAGATAATTCTCCTCTGAATTGCTTGTACAGTGGGTGCATATGTTTGAATGTGTAAGGCCCATTTGGAACATCCTTTGTCCAGTGTAGTATGTGCTATGGAGAATTTTATATTGTAAAAGTTGTACTTGGGGTCTTTTAGTCATTTTGAAGATATTTAAACATATTTCTGTCCATAAATTGTGATCTAGGTTAACAGAAAGATCACGCTCCCATTTTGCAATTGGGAGGGAAACTGAATCATCAGTTTTCAGTAATAATTTATACAATTTTGACAACAATTTTGGGGTATAGAGGTTAAGAAATTCTGTTACCCATGTAGGTATTTCTAGATTCAACTGATTAAGGTTAAATCTTCCCTGTAAAATGGACTTAAGTTGTTGATATTCCAGAAATCTACCGTTGCCAATTCTATATTTTGACATAAGTTCTTGGAATGTAATAAGGTTTCCATCTTGGATAATATGTTCTGAATTATTTACACTCTTATCACGCCATAACGGAAAATTCAGCATTTTCTTTTTCTGACAAATATCTGGATTGTTCCAAATCGGTGTTAGCTTACAGGGGATAAGTGAAGATTTAGTTATTTTCAAAAATTCCCACCAAGCTGTCAGAGAAGTATTTATACTAAGGCTTTTATAGCAGTTATGATGTTTAATACTAGGGCTAATGAAAGGTAGATTCGAGATTTTTATTTTTCCACAAAACGCCTGTTCTAGATCCAGCCATGGGTTGTCTAATGAACTGGATTTGATCCACTTTGAAATATACTGCAATCTACTGCCTAAGAAATAGTAATAAATGTTTGGTAATTCCAGACCTCCACTTTGTTTTGGCTTTTGTAAAGTTTTTAAGCTTATTCTTGATGGTTTGTTTTTCCATAAAAATTTTGAGATGTTTGAATCTAGTGACTTAAACCAAGGAAGAGAAGGTTTATTAGGGATCAGTGAAAATAGATAATTAATTTTTGGTAAGACCATCATTTTAATGGCAGCAACTCTCCCCATGAGTGATATAGGTAAACTATTCCAACGTGTGAGATCATCCTCTATTGTTTTTAATAAGGGGATATGATTTAATCTTACCAAGTCTGAGAGCCTGGCGGAAAAATTTATGCCTAAATATCTAATATTTCCTGACTTTAGTGGGGCCCTAGGGGTTCTATGGAAATTACAATTCAGAGGCAAAACTGTTGATTTACTCCAATTGATAGAGTAATCGGATATAGATGAGAACTTATCCATCAGTGTGATAGTCTTCAAGAGAGAAGCTTGTGAATTCCCCAGGAAAAGTAATACATCATCAGCATAAAGGCTAATTTTATGGTTCATATTTTCAGTTTGAATCCCATTAATATTTGCATTTTGACAGATTGCTGCCGCTAGCGGCTCAATGAAAATTACAAAAAGAGAGGGAGAGAGTGGGCAGCCCTGCCTAGTGCCCCTCTGCAGACTGAAGCTTTGGGAAATGAGATCATTTGTCCTAACACGTGCATTTGGGGAGCTGTGTAGTGTTCTGATCCAGTTTATAAAGGATGAACCGAATCCAAATTTTTGTAGAACTGCTAGTAAGAATTTCCAATTTACCCGATCAAATGCCTTTTCTGCATCTAAAGACACGACTGTCGTCTCTAATTTGTTAATAGAACAATAGTCTATTATATTTATCAGTCGACGTGTATTATTGGCTGAGTGCCGACCCTTGATAAAGCCTGTTTGATCTGGATGTACAATAAATGGAGTAATACTTTCTAATCTTTTGGCAAGGGCTTTGCAAATTATTTTAAGATCTACATTAATGAGAGAGATTGGCCTGTAGCTGGATGGGAGTGTGGGGTCTTTGCCTGGTTTAAGAAGCAGGCTAATGTTAGCAGAGTTTAGGGTTGGAGATAAGATGTGATCACTCTGAATCTGAGTTACCATTCTGAAAAAAATGGGAGCTAGCTCTGACCAAAATTCTTTATAAAACTCGGCTGGAAAACCATCTGGGCCTGGGGCTTTATTATTTGGGAGGTGCTGTACTGCTTCACTAAGTTCAGATAATGAAAGAGGTAAATCCAGAGCTGCAGCTTGATCGTCATTTAGTTTTGGTAGAATTATATTGTTAAGAAATTCTTCCATTTCAGTATCAGATGGGTTAATCTGTGGTGAGTATAAAGCTTCATAAAAGTCTTTAAAAGAGTTATTTATTTGTTGTGGGTCATGAGTAATGTTACCAGTTGAAGCTTTAATAGAATAAATAGCTGTTTTTTCTTTATTTAGTTTTAATTGGTTGGCCAGGAATTTTCCAGATTTGTTTCCATGCTCGAAGTTTTCCAAACGCAGCCTCTGCAACATAAATTGTGTCCTTTTATCAGTTATTTCATTTAACTCCAGTTTCAGTTTCCTCAGGTTGTTAATTATATGTTCTTGTGGTGAAGCAGCATAGGCAGTTTCTAAAGATTTAATTTTCTGTTCTAATTCTAACACAAGTGTTTTTTCTTTATTTTTCATATGCGAGCAGTAAGATATTATTTTGCCCCGCATTACTGCCTTTCCTGCTTCCCAAAGAACACATGGTGATATTTCCGGAAGATCATTATTTTCTAAATATGCTGACCACTCCTTTTTGAAATAATTAATGAAGTCTTGTTCTTTAAGTAATGATGTATTAAATCTCCAGTTCCTGATTGGTGGTGTAACTTTTTTCTGTGTCAGAGAGAGAGACACCGGTGCATGATCACTGATCGTGATAGGATGAATCTGTGTGTCTGTAATGTCCATCATCATGGAGCTGCTAACTAGAAAGTAGTCTATGCGGGAGTGGGAGTGATATACTGGTGAGAAAAAACTATAATCTCTCAGAGTGGGGTGATGTGAACGCCAAGCATCACAAAGACCAAAATCCTTCATGTACTGTTTAAGAATGTCTGCAGACTGCCAGTTCCTCTGACTCACTGCTGTACTGAGCCTGTCAATATCTGCATTAAGTACCAGGTTGAAGTCTCCTCCTATTACTAGTGTAGTGTCAGAATGATTAGATAGTGAGGTGAAGAAAGTATGAAAGAAGGAGGGGTCATCAACATTTGGTCCATATATGCTAGCAATACATAAATCTGTATTCTGAATAGATAAATTAAGTATTATAAATCTACCTTCAGGGTCTATTGTAGTGTTGCTAATGTTAAAGTTTATCTTCCTGTTAATCAGTATAGCTACACCTCTTTGTTTGGAGTTGTAGCAGGCTGAGTAAGTGTGAGGGAACTGTGGAGAGGAGAGAGTGTGCACAGATGTTTTAGACAGATGTGTCTCCTGTAAAAGAACAACATCTGCTTTTAAGTCTTTTAACTGATTAAAAATTTTTAGTCTTTTTTCCCTCGAACCAGCTCCGTGTACATTCCATGAGACAAATCTGAGTGTGCTCATGTTTAACCTAACTAATGGGCTGTTGTGTACTCACTAAAGATGTGTGTGTATATGCGCTGTATGTTGGTGGGTGTGTGTGTGTGTATGTGTTCGTATGCTCTGTATGTTGGCGTGTTGGCGTGCTAATTGCAGAAATAAAAAAGACGTGAAAAAAGTGACCTGAGTGACATAAGACTGAAATAAGAAGAGGAGGAAAAAAGAGGAGGAGAAGAAGAAGAAACATCTTTTAAACAAAACAAACAAGTGATCACGGCACTATGCTCATTAATCGGCGTTATTGGTACTATTTAGACAGTTGAATATACATTTAGAAAACTGCAGAGAAAGAAGAAAAAGTAGAAAAAAAAAAGAAAGAAAATAAGAAAACTCAGAAATGAGCGTTAATGTGGACACAGATCACCTGAACGATCAGTAGAGCCATGGCGTGGTGCTTTTGTCGCGGTAAAGCTGTCCGTTTACATACAGTTTGTCCACGGCGATGACAGCCCGGGAGCCTCCCTGCATGAACTTCTTCCGGATGGGGAACAGGACCTTGCGTCGCTCCAGGAACTCCTTCGGAAACTGATCGTTGACGCTGAAGTCCGTCCCTCTCAGCTCCCGGCCGCGGCTCTTCACCAGCTCTTTTTCTTTGAAGTGTTCAAATCTGGCCACGATCGGTCTGGGTCTGCGTGCTCCGGGTCGCTTTCCTCCCAGGCGATGGACTCTATGGAAGGCGATGGTCTTCACGGTGTCATCCGGGAGCTTCAGGTGAGTTTGGATAAACTCCTTCACTGTAGCCTCCGGGTCCTCCTCTGCCTTTTCCGGAATAACTGAAAACACAAGATTTTCTCTCATGCTGCGGGCATGAAGCTCGATAACAGATTCTTTGATTTTCTTATTTTCAGCTGAGAGCCGGGTCATTTCCTCGGTGAGGGAATTCACCAACTCTCTGAGGACAGCGTTTTCAGCAGCCAGTGTTTCCACCTGATGCTGGCTGAACTCGACTGACTCCCGCAGGGCCTGAAACTCCTTGTGGAGGATTTCAACCAGGGCCAAGCGGGCGTCAAAGCTTGACAGCTTGTTGTCAATGGACTCCAGAATGCCCACAATATTAGTGGTGGGTGGCGATACCGCCTCTAGGGAATCTTCGGGGCGGCTTCTTTTCGTGGCCGGAGTTCCCTTGCTGTTGGAGGGAGTCGACGTCTTGTCGGGTTTCCCCATAACGACTCGCTCAAAACACCCGTCGATGTAATGCAACAGACTGTCCAGGTCCTCTTCACAGTCCTCCAGATTGCTGCAAAAAATTTAAGTTAGGCTGAAAAAACTATCTAGATTTGTTAGTTTTAAGCCTGTCTACTTTATAAATTGGCGGAAAAAAAGCTAATCACTCAAATGTTTGCAAATGGAATCACGCCGCCATTGGCGATTCTGCCGAGATTCACAAAGTCTCGCGTGACTACAGCATAGCCTCCCCTGATGCATGCTCTCTTTCTAACACATACACACCGGATGCAAATAATTTTTGTTGGATGCTGCTGTGTTTGTATTTCTTGTCTAAACATGTTAGAATTGATTTTAAGCACATATGCCTATTTTTACTTGCCTTGTGGATGGCAAACCTTTTTTTTTGAATGGCTACTGTTTTGATACATTTGTTGTACTTGTGAAAAGCATGATGACAAAGTACAGTTAAAATTGTCTTTTGCATAAATATTTTGCGAAAAATAAAATATTGGAATATTGAAAAGTATTTGATTTATTCTTTTTACAATTTAGTGTTACATTCAATACAACTTGAACATCAAAAGGGTAATTAACAACAGAGGAAATGTTATTAATTATATTAACAAAATATAAATAGCTTTAAATGTTAAATTGCTTATTTGCTTTACATGTGTTTAACTTTAAAGTAATTTTATACAACTCACTCTTAGCCCAAATTAGTTGAGTTTACTAGAAAAATAGAAACTCATTGCCTTAAACCATTCTAGTTTTTACACAAAGATGAAAGCTTGCATTGATGTGCCATCCTGGAGGAGCTGCTCTACCTGAGCCACTTGTGTGGGTTGTAGAGTCCGTCTCATGTTACCACGAGTGTGAAAGCACCACCAACATTCAAAAGTGACCAAAACATCAGTCAGAAAGCATAGGTACTGAGAAGTGGTCTGTGGTCCCCACCTGCAGAACCACTCCTTTATTGAGTGTGTCTTGCTAATTGCCAATAATTTCCACCTGTTGTCTATTCCATTTGTACAACATAATGTGAAATTGATTGTCAATCAGTGTCGCTTCCTAAGTGGACAGTTTGATTTCACAGAAGTTTGATTTACTTGGAGTTATATTGTGTTGTTTAGTTAGAATGAACACTTCTATGATCTGCTTCTCTGGTTTCCATGAATGAGCTGATGGTCTCTCACTATGAATTATGGGACAGCATTTTCTCCTCTCCTCTAATAAAGAATGGCCCCAGTGTCTCCTCTCCTAAAGGAGGCAATAAAGGAAGCAGTGAAGCCCCTTTAATCAGAACTGGAACAGCTCTGAAGATGGAGCCATGCTGATACTTCAGGGTCTGCCCTCAGTGAGGAACACGGTTGGAACATCTGCTGCTGCTGCTTCAAACCAAGCTAATTTCTCTTGATGGCTGATGAGTCATCAGTAGGTCAGTCCCTGATTGGCTGCTGATGCTGAAGCGAAAGTAAACTGTGGGACTTTCTACGGGGCTGCTGTGTTCAGGTGCCGCAGGAAACCCCAGCATCCTCTCATTAACTGAGTGTCAGAGGAGGTGAAGCCTGGTTTTTACAAAGATACCTGAAGGCATCACACAGTCAGACTGGTTTGTGTGAGCAGACAAACTGGAATGTCTGGATCTTAGAGATGATGTGAATGTTTGAGTGAAGATGAGGCTGAAATGATCTTAAGACTTGAAAACTGAACTAAATGGATTTAAAGTGACTTAAATGTCAGCATTTTGAAAGTTACTGTGTATGAAATTCAGAGCATTTCCCACTGAAAATCACCTAAATCTGAGATCACAGGCTCTATAATGGATCTGCAAACAGTGTCCAAGTCCACCTGCACAGCAGGAGGATCCAAATGGATCAGGATCACGGATTTAGACCTGATAAGGTCCAGATGCAGTTCAGGCTCCAGACATTTCCCAGCTGGATCCAGTCTGGATCTGTTCATAATTCATTTTCCCAACACGATCTGCAGTCTTTAATTAAAATGTCTCATCCTCCCAAAATGTACTGAAATATTTCAAACCTATAAAGCTGAGACATTTATCATAACATGTTTGCCTTTACTGGTAAAACTTTACATTTATTACTGGAAAGCTGCTCTGAATGTTTTCAGCTAAATATGAAACTATGACTGACCTCTGACCTTTAACATTAACTTTAACATTAACAAGGGCCTCGACACACAGGGAGCGATGTCGCTCGCTCTCCATTCAATTCAATTCAATTCAATTCAATTTTATTTATATAGCGCCAAATCACAACAGTCGCCTCAAGGTGCTTTGTATTGTGGGTAAAGACCCTACAATAATACAGAGAAAACCCAACAGTCAAAACGACCCCCTATGAGCAGCACTTGGTGACAGTGGGAAGGAAAAACTCCCTTTAACAGGAAGAAACCTCCAGGCTCAGGGAGGGGGGGTCATCTGCTGAGGGGGGAGAGCCAGAGATTAATACCAATTAATGATTAAATGCAGAGTGGAGTATAAACAAAGTAAATAAGGTGAATGAAAAGAAACAGTGCATTATGTGAACCCACCAGCAGACTAGGCCTATAGCAGCATAACTAAGGGATGGTTCAGGGTCACCTGATCCAGCCCTAACTATAAGCTTGATCATAAAGGAAAGTTTTAAGCCTAATCTTAAAAATAGAGAGGGTGTCTGTCTCCTGAATCCAAGCTGGGAGCTGGTTCCACAGAAGAGGGGCCTGAAAGCTGAAGGCTCTGCCTCCCATTCTACTCTTAAGTATCCGAGGAACCACAAGTAAGCCAGCAGTCTGAGAGCGAAGTGCTCTGTTGGGGTGATACGGGACTATGAGGTCTTTGAGATAAGATGGGGCCTGATTATTCAAGACCTTGTATGTGAGGAGAAGGATTTTAAATTCTATTCTAGATTTAACAGGGAGCCAATGAAGAGAAGCCAATATGGGAGAAATCTGCTCTCTCTTTCTAGTCCCTGTCAGTACTCTAGCTGCAGCATTTTGGATCAGCTGAAGGCTTTTCAGGGAGCTTTTAGGACAGCCTGATAATAATGAATTACAATAATCCAGCCTAGAAGTAATAAATGCATGAATGAGCTTTTCAGCATCACTCTGAGGAAGGATGTTTCTAATTTTAGAAATATTGCACAAATGCAAAAAATTCATTTCCTATGGAGCTTGTGCGATGAGGCGACAATCGCTTGCCCTCCTCCAGCTAAGTGACCGGCGACATTCGTGCATGTGAAACTTCATGCTCGTACACGTAGACGTGCACACGCGACCAGGCAACGCGACACAACAAAGTTGACGAATGTTCTACTTTTGTTGCTATCGCGAGGCACTGAACCAATCAGCGAGGGTTTCATTGACTGACCAATGAGCGGAGAGTATGCTACACGCTGCAGTCTGCAACCACTTTCAGCACAAAGGAAAGCATCGTTGTATCTGTTTTACTTTCCTATATTATATGACACTTCACACAGATATTATCGACTTACACATAAAAAGGCAGCCGTATGAGAACGTGCTGGCACCAGGCTGACCTTAAACAGATGGATAGAGAGGACTTTACTGATAATATCCACGGGTTTCTGGAAGAGCGTACGTAGGCTGCCATGACAGACGGCTACTTCCGCTGTTCGGCTTTATACTTCCGGTTACCCAAAGTTACAGCCAGAGTTAATGACAAAATTCGGTTACTCTGTGCTGTAACAGGCGGCTTTATTAGTTGGAACATGAGCTCAGATTCAACTTGTGATGTTGTCGGTTGTCACTACATCAGTCTGTACAATTTTTCAAATTATTTTATTCTGTAAGTTTGTTCTTTTTCCCCCAAATTATACTACCCAGTTGCACATCCTATTACCGTATTTTCTCCTTATGTTTTAAGTTTTCCTTTAATGTACAGCCTCTTATTTTTTTACGTTATTTTATTTATAGTGTGACACTACAGCATACAGCCTACACAAAGCTTAAACTGCCTTCATGTAAACACGTAGCAGTTAGCAGGATGACAGCTGCGTGTCTCCTCGATCACAGCCTTCAGCCAGTCCAGTGTTTCTGTTTCAGTGATCTGAACACTCTGATATCCAGATCAGTGATTTACCTTCCACAGAATAGCTGCAGCATCACTACATGATTTCCATAATCAGCGATACAGGAACAGCTGACTGTCTCCACCGCTCCACTTTCCCTTAGCACGACCCATGCTAAGCGCTTAGCTTGGCCGATGCTCTGGCTCGGCTCTACAGCTGCTTTAAGGAAAACAATGTTGCCTTGTTTGTTCAGCATTACTTTATTGATTTTATTGCTTTGAAGGTAATCTGGTGCTCTTATAATTACGTGATTCCTCACCATCAACACCTTTGGAAAAAACAAGGTAACTGATAATGTTGATGTAACTGACTTCAGGCCATAATTTCACGTCATTTACACAAATGATGGGTGAGGCTCTGTTACCTCGCTGCTTTTTAAAACATTCTTGAAATGTCTCCACCTCCGATGTGGCACCATTTAGGCCAGGTAAAAGAAACTGCAGTGTTAAAATGTTTCAATGAACCGCAAGCGTGTAAGACCGCAACTGTAAACAACAGCGCAAACGGAAGTAAACAACCGGCTTCTGCTATGAATTATGGGTAATGGCGCGAAGTCAGGAATACTGTGGATAAGATGAACCCAAGGTTGACTTTTTCTTTTTCAGAGACTTTTCTGTCAGTTCCAATAAAATCTTCTGACTCATCTTTATTCCCGTGTCTGACATGGACTGCTTTGAAAATGTCTAAATCCCTCCAGTTTCATAACCAATCACATTTCTTGGAGACGAGCGACGTAAGAGCGCGATTCGCAAAGCTGCCGTCGCTATCGCGTCCCGTGTGTTTGGTTTCACATCAGTGGCGATGCGGCTCATTGGTTGCTGTTGTTAGTTGCTCCCTGTGCGTCGAGGCCCTAACTCAGTGAAACATCTCTGCTGTGGCTCTCAGAGAGCTGTCATCAATAGATCAGCTGATCTTAGATCAGATTAAAATGTTTAAACTGGAAACATTAAAGCAGTTTTTCTGTAAATCTCATTTTTATCCAGTAATGGCAGAAATGATGAAAGTCTCCATTAAAAATGAATAAAGTGAAGTTGATATTCCATCAATAGATTCCATTTTTACTGTATGATTATTTAAACAATTAAATGGCCGTAATCTGGGCAGCACATTGGTGTGGTGTTAGCACTGCTGCCTCATAGTTAGAATACCATCTGGAAGGCCTGGGTTCGATTCCACCTTGGCCTGGTGGAAGTTTGCTGTGTGGAGTTTGCATGTCTCCCTGTGTCTGTGTGGGTTTCCTCCCACAGTCCAAACACATGTACTTACTGGGGCTAGATTAATTGCCCATAGGTGTGAATGGTTGTCTGTCACTCTGTGTTAGCAACCTGTACAGGTTGTACCCTGTGTCAGCTGGGATTGGCTCCAGCGAGCCTAAACAGGATAAGCAGATGGATGGCCATAAACTGAACCATCATAAACTTCAGCAAAACCAGTTTTTATTAAATAAATCTGTGTAGATTCTCAGTCATCCAGGTCATAGTAGTCTCTGGAGCTTGAAAAAGGCGACTGGACTTCTTTTTGTTTCTTGAAGACGTTTCACCTCTCATCCGAAAGGCTTCTTCAGTTCTCAACCAAATGTACCCAGGTGTGAAGGGGGCGTGGGTCATATTTAATCAGTGGTTTCAGTTGAAACCAATTTAGGACTCCGCTCCATTGTTTCCTGTGGCCTATTGAGGTCACTGGAACAAAGGTGTGAATGGGGGTTGAGACGTCTGGGAAGGGAGCTCAGGACAGCACTGTAAGCGGGGGAAAGTTGGTGACGTAATCCACCTCCTCTGTTCAATGATGGTTGTTCACAGTGGACATAGATGGCTTCTTTCACTCCTCTTTCAAACCATCTGTTTTCCCTGTCCAAAATGTGAACATTGGCATCCTCAAAAGAGTGCCCTTTTTCCTTCAGATGCAGATGTACTGCTGAATCTTGTCCTGTCGAGGTGGCTCTTCTATGTTGTGCCATTTGTTTGTGAAGAGGCTGTTTGGTTTCACCAATGTAGAGGTCCGAGCACTCTTCACTGCACTGAACAGCATACACTACATCGCTGATCTTGTGTTTGGCGGGTTTGTCCTTGGGATGAACCAGTTTTTGTCTTAGGGTGTGACTTGGTTTGAAGTATACTGAGATGTCATGCTTGGAGAAAATTCTTCTGAGTTTCTCTGACAAGCCTGACACATATGGGATGACAATGTTGTTCCTCTTGTCCTTCTTATTCTCTGTAGTTTGTGTTTGGCCTTCATTCCTGTGCATCTTAGCTGATTTGATGAAGGCCCAGTTGGGGTAACCGCATGTTTTGAGGGCTTTCTCAATGTGTGTGTGTTCCTTATGCTTCCCTTCTGCCTTAGAGGGAACACTTTCCGCACGGTGTTGTAGGGTCCTGATCACCCCAAGTTTGTGTTCCAGAGGGTGGTGGGAGTCAAAGAGGAGATACTGGTCTGTGTGTGTGGGCTTCCGGTAAACTTCAATGTTGAGGCTTCCATCTTCCTCGATAAGCACCGCACAGTCCAGGAATGGTAACTTGTTATCTCTGGTGTCCTCCCTGGTAAAACGTATGTATTTATCCACTGAGTTGATGTGATGAGTGAAGGCTTCTACTTCTTGGGTTTTGATTTTGACCCAGGTGTCATCTACATATCTGTACCAGTGGCTAGGTGCCATCCCTTTGAAAGAACCAAGAGCTTTACTTTCCACTTCCTCCATGTAAAGGTTGGCTACAATGGGAGACACTGGGGAGCCCATGGCACATCCATGCTTCTGTCTGTAGAATCCATCATTGTATTTAAAATATGTTGTGGTAAGGCAGAGATCTAAAAGTGCACAAATCTGATCTGGGGTGAAGCTGGTTCTGTTCAGTAAGGAATCGTCTTCCTGTAGTCGTCTTCTGACGGTCTCCACTGCCTCAGTTGTGGGTATGCAAGTGAAAAGTGAAACCACATCAAAGGACACCATGGTTTCATCTGGATCCAGTACAAGATTCTGGACCTTGCTAGTAAAATCCGTAGAGTTTTCAATGTGGTGGGGTGTGATGCCAACAAGCGGTGATAAGATGGTGGCGAGGTGTTTGGAAATGTTGTAGGTGACCGAGTTTATACTGCTGATAATGGGTCGAAGTGGGACTCCTTCTTTGTGGATCTTTGGGAGTCCATAAATGCATGGAGTGGCTTCTCCAGGGTACAGGCGGTAGTAAGTGGGGCGGTCAATGGCTTTTTCCTTTTCAAGTTGTTGCAGGCAGCAAACAACTTTTTTCTTGTAGTTGCTTGTGGGATCACGTCTCAAGACCTCATAAGTATTGTTGTCACTGAGGAGTGTAGTAATTTTGTTGTGGTAATCCAATGAATTCAGCACAACCGTGCACCTCCGTTTGTCGGCTGGCAGTATGGTGATGTTTTGATCCTTGCTTAGGGCTGTGATGGCCTTCTTCTCCTGAATGGTGAGGTTGGATGGAGGAAGTCTTGCACTGGAGAGAGTGGCTGAAACTTTCATCCAGCTGAAACTTTCTCAGTCATCCAGACTACTATGACCTGGATGACTGAGAATCTACACAGACATATTGCCTTGCACTTTGGGAGGAACACCCTTCAATTGGTGCGGGAGTATGAAAGGGACTCAAGAAAGCTAGCGGACTACAGGAACCACCTTCGTTTCAACTTGAGATACAGACAGTCCAGACTGGTTCCCAAGAGTTTGCACCTTGGGTCCACAGTAAAAGGACATAGAGCTGACCAAATTCTATGGAGAGCACAGAACCACCTTTTGAGTGAAAGGATAAGACAGGTCCATTTCACCATAGATGCACTCCAGAACAAAATCCACCAGACTCAGCAGAAACTCTCATCACTCTTGCCTCACACCATCGCAGAATAAGTTTTTACATTTGTGGACAAAGCCCAGCTCGCACAACACATCAAAGGCAAGGAAAGACAACTACGTAAATTTCAAACTCTGCAAACCAAGGCATACCATTCATCTGTTAACAAACAGGACGACACGATAAGCAATGGAAACCAAGGAAAGTGGGTGAAGAACCTATCAGACAGGGTCCTCACCAAACCAGAAGAAAATGTGCTAGCCAAAGGACTCAACTTTGCCATAGCCCCACAACAGCTTCCTATAGTAGACCTCATCACAGCAACAGAAACCGCTATAAGAAATAACAAACTTTCTCATCCTGAAGCAGAACAGATGGTAAATGGTAAATGGACTAGTTCTTATATAGCGCTTTTCTACTCAGTATGAGCACTCAAAGCGCTTATACAACCTGTGCATTCACCCATGCACTCCCATTCATACAAGCACTTCCATGTTTACGAAGCTAAGTGCTTTTTTTTTAAATTAACTAACATTCACACGCATTCTTACTCCGACAGAACAGTCGGAGAGCAACTTGGGGTTAAGTATCTTGCCCAAGGATACATTGGCATGTAGCCTGGAGTAGCCAGGATTTGAACCGCTGACCTTCCGATCAGTAGGTGACCTGCTCTACCTACTGAGCTACAGCCACCCAAAAGAGTGCCCTTTTTCTGAAGGAAAAAGGGCACTCTTTTGAGGATGCCAATGTTCACATTTTGGACAGGGAAAACAGATGGTTTGAAAGAGGAGTGAAAGAAGCCATCTATGTCCACTGTGAACAACCATCATTGAACAGAGGAGGTGGATTACGTCACCAACTTTCCCCCGCTTACAGTGCTGTCCTGAGCTCCCTTCCCAGACGTCTCAACCCCCATTCACACCTTTGTTCCAGTGACCTCAATAGGCCACAGGAAACAATGGAGCGGAGTCCTAAATTGGTTTCAACTGAAACCACTGATTAAATATGACCCACGCCCCCTTCACACCTGGGTACATGTGTTCACGCACAGGATCAATAGAGGGTCATAACCACCTCCAGGGGACTAAGCCCACAGGGGTTTAAATACCTGGGTCTCTCCACCATTTGGTTGAGAACTGAAGAAGCCTTTCGGATGAGAGGTGAAACGTCTTCAAGAAACAAAAAGAAGTCCAGTCGCCTTTTTCAAGCTCCAGAGACTTTATTAAATAAACTGACCTGAGGTCAGCTCCCTCCGGGGTCTGTTGCTGTCTCAGTCTCTAACAGGTCGGTCAGTAAACTCAGTCTGAGTTGTTTCTCCACAGTTTTATCTTCACTTTCTGTCTCCTGCAGTTTGCCCGTCAGGCTCAATAATTAGATTTAATAAATCAAATGTAAAATTAGGATTCAGCTTCATCTGATGGAGATTCATGTTGTGTAAATGATGACAGCAGATATTATAAAGAAATGATATATTTGATAACAAACTTTATTCTGTCTATGATGATGTCAGAGTGGGTCAGGCTGATTAAAGTGACTCATCACGCTCCACACTGACACGTGAGATCCTCCATCATCGGATTAAAATGGAGGCTCCGCCCTTTATTTACCCGTTGCCATGGTGAATCCTGGTATCAGAGCTCCATTGATGATGGCTTTCTTTCCTTACTCACACACACACTAACTCAGGATGATCATACTCAGAGCTGATCAACTCAGGGTGAGTTTTTAAACTCAGTTTGTTGGACCTGCTTCCTGGAACAGACCCTGCTCTCTGCGCTCCTGGTCTGATCAGAGGTCTAAGCAGAAGCTCAGAGGAGCAGAGCTTTGTCCACTGTTGTAGGATGAATTACCTTTGCATGTTAGACAACCGCCCACACTGTCCATTTTTAAAACTCATCTTAAAACTCTTTTATACTCTCTGGCCTTAAACCCAGCATGAGACATTGATCTTACCTGTTTTAATTATTGCAGTTTTTATTAATTTTTAAATAATTGCTTTTTTCCCTCTTAATATTTTTACTCATTTGATGTACAGCACTTTGTGTTTGCTGTGGCTCTTTTAAAGTGCTTGATAAATAAAGCTTAGTAAGTTTGGTGATCTCCTCAGCTGTGAGTGATCTGTGTTATCAGCCAGACCTCTTTAAGCTAGAGGAACACATCCACTCATCACCAGATTGTTGATTTAATCAGTTAGTGAAATCAGCTCTCCTGTATCTGCAATTTTGCCTCTCTGGATACAAATCAGTGTCTAACCTCCAACTCCTTTTGCACTGGATGTCTAAACCCTGAGAGAGCAACCTGAGTGTGAGTGAGCTTGCAGGCAGGTAGTTAGAGGACTGTGCACAGTGCTGTCAGGGGGCAGCTGAGGACAGAAAGACTTGGGAGTCTCTGCCACTGCTGGATTCACAGTTAGCTTTCTGTTGCACCTTCCACTGTAAAATAAACATGCTGATCTTAATTTGGGATCTGCGTCTTGAACTAGTCATGACTGAGTTTGGACTCAGGTTTTATATTTATTCAAACTGAAGCTGTGAGCAGCAGCTGAAGCTCAGAGTCTAACAGCTGAAGCTCCACCATCACTTCCAGCATGTTCTCAGAGTGATGCAGACTCTCTGCTGGGAACATGTTTCTATGAGCAGCTCGTTACTGAAACAGCTCAGGCTGTGTGTCATTGTCACCGAGTGTGTGTGTTAATGTGGTGATTTAGGAAATGTGGTTCTGCTCCATTCTGACCTGCTGCTGAGTCTGAGTCACAGATACACACCTGTTCACACCTGTTCACACCTGTTCAGTCACATTAATCTCACGTCTCGTCCATCAGGCTGTGTGACAGGAAGCTTTCATGTGTTTAAAGTCTCAGAGTCAGAAACCTTCACTGCTTTGTTTCATGCTCTGTGCCATAAATCATCTCTCAGATTATTTTCCTCTTAGATTCTTATGTTTATAGATTTTTATGGTGTAGGTGGCACTCATGGGGATTATTTTCTGTGGAAGTAAAGTCATGTGATCCATGAAATGCCTCTTTTAGATTGGTCCGATTCTGTCAGCCCCTCCCCTTCCATGTGAACATGTGGGGGGAAACTCTGGGTTACTTTAGTTTATAGCCAGCTTTGTGTGACCTCTGACCCTGATCACCAGTGTTAGGGTCAGAGAGTCCCTGGGCTAAAACAGGAAGTCATTACTGAAGCACCAGAAGCTGCAGTTCCTCTGCTGTCCAGCAGAGGCGCCACAGTGAGTCAGTCCCCATAGACTCCCATGTTAAATAATCATGTTTACAGCTGATACAGAAGCTGCTTTGGTCTCTGTGGATAAGTCCCCCCTTCATAACAGCTGTTTCTGTAACTCACCTGTTTGTGTTATTAGGGGCGTGGCCTCTTTGACTGACAGGTGGTTGTAGATGTAGTCAAAATGTCATATCTGATATTATGCAGTAGTTTGAGCTGTTATTGATGAACATTTAAATCTCCAAACATTTTTGGCTGTTTTTAGAAAACTTGATTCCGCCTTTAATAGAAACTAGTCACCACAGTCACCTGTTAGGCTGCTGGATTAGAGGAAAGGTCATGAGGTCACCAAAGTGCCAGGTTTATCAGCTGAGGACCATGAGTGAGAACCTGATGGCATCCTTCAGTAGTTTAAGGACAGACGGGCTGATGGTTCCATCACTGCATGAGAACATCACAGTGACTGAGGAACCAGGTCAGAACTCAAACTCAGGTCAACATGTGACCCTGAGGAGCAGCTTCATCAGAGACTCTGAAGAAGACAAACTGAAGAGGAGCCTCTCTGACCCTGTCCTGGACCTGAGGACACAGTGTGCAGGCTCAGGAACACGAGTTTGAACCCCATTTACCCTAAACCCTGACCACAGGAGGGTAAATACATCAGAGTTCACAGTTCACAGTAAATATACTCCAGTACACATTAGTTTAGACTGTTTGTAGTTATACATCAGAGTTTCCATTTCACACCACGCCTCAGTTTGATGCAGTCACATTATTATAAACATTTTTACTGACGTGTTAACATACTGTAACAAACTGAGGTGAAGGAGGAGACAGAAATCTGGGTCCAGACTTGCTGTTTCCATGTTCCATGTTCTCCAAGGATGCAGCCTCATTAACATAAAGCAAAGACACCCCCCCAGGTAGCTGCCACAGACATCAGTCATGGTGGTCCATTACTGGCCACCATTATTACCAGACACACACGTGCAATTCACATCACAAAGTAATAACAACAGTGAGACACCAACACAACTGGAGTAACTGATGTAACACTAACTCAGCACATGAATGCAGCACAAACAGCACCATGAGACTAATAACTGTATGCAGCAGACTGATCTATTTCTGTGTGCAGGACCTGAAGTACTCCAATACATGTACTTAGTTACTTTCTACATCTGTCTGAATCAGCTTAAACTAATGTATCAGAGTCAGCAGCAGAAATATTGATCTGCACTCTGATCAGTTATTTATTAAATCAGATCAATGCAAAATTTTATGATAAAATGTAAAACAATTTTTAAAAATTCATTTATTTTTCATCTCATCTAAATGTTGCAGAACAGACTGATTTTTTAAAAATTTGTTTTATTTTGAAAATGATCAGATCTGAAACTGATCAGTTTGAACTTTATTTTGAAGAGGCTTTAAAAATATTGATTATTGATTTGAGTTCTCAGCGTTTGATCCAGTTCTCCTCCAGCTGCTGTTTGTCTGCCTGGATACTGATGATACTGTGATGACATCATGAGCTCTGTGCTCTGTGATTGGCTGCTCTGTGTTAGAGTTCAGCTGCTGCTGTAGTTTCTGTCAGTTCAGCTCAGAGACCTCACACACTTCACACACACAGTTTAACACACACACACACACTCAGAGTGAGTGAGAGCTGCTGATGAAGATGAAGGAGCTGCTCCTCGTCCTCTCCTGTGTCCTCAGTGTCTCTGCTGATGGTGAGTTTCTCTCTGTAAACTCTGACAGAGTAACAGCAGCTCATTGATCAGGTTATTGATCAGTGTCTGATCTGTTTCAGCTCTACACAAGGACCTTCATATCGATGGCTGTTCAGACTTTGATGGAGAGTTCATGTTTGGACTGGATGGTGAAGAGCTTGCCTACACAGACTTCAACAAACAGACATTAGTCTACCCTCAACCACCTTTTATTGATCCTATGAGATACGAGGAAGGAGCATATGAACTAGCTGTGGCTGAACAACAGACCTGCAAACACAACCTGCAGGCTTTTGGTAAAGGGATGAAGGACTTTCCTCTAGAACGCGGTAAATACAAACATTTAATTACTGTATGATGTTACCTGTGTTTACCTGCACACACTGTAGGAAAGAAACACACACCTGATGATCTCATCAACATAAAATAATAAACTGACTGCAGGTGTCAGAGTGACGGATGATGAAGCTGAGTATGTGTCAGTTTAATCCAAACTACATCAAACAGCTGGAATATGAAACACACAGAAACATGTGTGTGTTTGTGTGTGTGTGTGAAGGCTGAGTGTGATCACAACAAACATCCCATCATCAGATCATATCCAGAGTGTGTGTTACTGCAGCACACACACACACTGATGTTTCACTGTTAATCATCACAGTGTCAGACACAGTTACAGATACCAGACCATCATCCTCTGATTGTTGTGTTCCTCCTCAGATGCTCCTTCAGCTGTGATGATCTACACCAGAGACGAGGTGGAGGTTGGAGAGAAGAACACTCTGATCTGTCATGTGACCGGTTTCTATCCTGCTCCTGTCAACGTCTCCTGGACCAAGAACGGAGAGAAGGTGACTGAAGGAACCAGCATCAACGTTCCCTATCTCAACAAAGACGGGAGCTTCACCCAGATCTCCAGACTGCAGTTCACCCCACAGCTGGGAGACATCTACAGCTGTGCAGTGGAACATCTGGCTCTGCCCCAGCCAACCACCAAGATCTATGGTGAGAATTTAAAACTTTATTTAAACAGAGCACACTGACAGAGAGGGAGAAATAACTGTCTCCAGATGTGGAGCTTCATGTCTCTCTGAGCCTGGTTTTGATCAGCTGACAGTTTTCAGCAGATGTGTGTGTTCATGCTGTGTTTGTGTGTACAGAGGTGGAGGCGTCTCAGTCTGCTCCTGGTGTTGGACCTGCAGTGTTCTGTGGAGTGGGTCTGACTGTGGGTCTGCTCGGAGTGGCTGCTGGAACCTTCTTCCTCATCAAAGGAAACGAGTGCAGCTGATTGGCTCACAGTGATGATGTCACAGTGGTTATATAATGAGCTCATAGTCAGTGATTGTCCTAAAGTTGTGTTACTGTTTGCTGTGTGTAAGTGTACAGAAAGTTCACCTGTCAGTGATCCTCAGAGGCTGATTCCTCTGTTCTCTCTCCTACCTGTTCACCTGTTCACCTGTTTCACCTGAGCTGCTTCACAGGTGTGAGCTGACTGTTCTGTCTGTGATCAATAAAGTTTCTCTGTGGAGTTCAAACTCAAAGCAAACAGGAAGAATCAGTTTGTGATTTACTGATGTTTCATACTTTCATACATCAATAAAGAGCGTCTCTAATAAACCCACAGGTGTCTCTGAGTCTGCTTTTACCTGACAGCTGTTCATTGGTCCACGTCACACCTGGTGGACTTTAATGTTTCTGGTTTCATGTTGTTAGAGTCAGTTTGATGTGACTTCATTGGTCATGAATGAGATGATGCAGAGCAGTAACTACAGGAGGGACTCTGCTGTATCAGACTTTAACACATGTTTAACATCATCATCATCAACATCATCATCATCATCAACATGCAGCACACAGATGTAAAATCATCTTTTGCTGTTGAAAACAAAACTTTGATTAAACAGGTTGAAGGTGAGCTCAAACATTAGCAGGTATCAGGCTGTCACCACATGAATCTTCATCCTCACTGATGCTCTTCCTCTTCAGAGACTTTAGAAATGATTGAAACAAAGTTTGGTTTGATTCTGAATGATAACATCAAGGTTTTCTCTGCTTTTTACTCTTGATCATCAGCCTGTTTGATCACTAATAATCAATGATGATGAGCTGAAATATGAACTTCTGTCAGAATCTGAAGTTCACTGAAATTCAGAATTTCCATTTAAAACATTTAAACTGACTGAATCAGATTTATGTGATAAAATCTAATCTGCACACTGACATGTTTGCAGCTCAGTGACCTTCTTCCATCATATCCATATTATCTGTATGATCAATACAGACCAGGAGGAAGATCAAACCCAGACATGTTTCACAATAAAAAGTGTCCTTTTAATTAGGAAGGACAGGTGTGTATAAATATGACTACTGACAGTATTATAGATTATCATTACTGCAGTATTACTGTCACAGTTTACTGTAGGTGGTTTATGACCCGCCCTTGGAGGGGGAGCAGGATCTTATTAAGAATATTACAGCAGAGCTATTGATCTGCTTCATACTGACTTTGCACTAAAGGTGGTCAGCAGCTCCCAGATCACCTGATTCAGTTTTTGACATAATTGGGTCAAAGTTAAAAAAAGAAATCCAGAAAAAATGAAAAAAGAATCTCTAACATAAAGCAAAAAAATCATATTATAGTATTTCACAATCACTAAAACACTAAACCTCAGTCACTAAACCAAGTCCACAGAGGCCTGAACAAACGTCTCCAATCACACACAAACACACTTCAACACATTTGCTGCTGAACCTTAAACACTGGCAGCAGAATGCAAACACAACTCCAACACTGCTATTACATGTTACACTGTTACACACAGCAACTCACAACTGAACACACACGTGTCCAATGATGTGAGCAGACCAGCTGGACAGGATCAAAGTCAGTTCAGTGTGCATGTGCATCTATTATGGACAGACACACACACAGAGAGGCAGAGGAGGAAGAGTGTGTGTGAGAGGTGGCAGATGAGGAGAAATAGGAAGAAGATCGAGGAAACAAACCACGTCCTCGTCCACAGGATGACCACGAGGGGAGCAGGACAAAGGGTCCAACCCACTCTGAGCAGAGTCTCTGTGGCAGCATCATCATTCACTGCTCATGCCAGGGTTATAATAGTTTTGGATTTTACATTATAGTTTAGTTTTAGTTAGTTTTTACTTTTTTTTTCTCTAATCCAGTTAGTTTTAATTAGTTTTCAGAGTGGTTTTTCTTGTTTTTATTAGTTTTTATTTTTGGTTTCAGTATTAGTTTTAGTATTTTCATACATAATCAGGTGCAAGATTCAAGGCGCAAAAGTGACTATTGTGTAATGAAAACAAAAGATACCGTTTAAAGAAATATATTCAACAACCAACTGTTCACAAGACACACATGAATATCAGGGAGAAACAAAGAAAAACATGAATTCCCAAACTCAATAAACAATAAAGTTCAGCATCAGTGCAGTAGATTAACAACAGCTACATGTGGTGTTTGACAAAAACAAACTCTTTGAAGGAGTCAAAGCTCAAATCCAGCTGCATCCTGATGTTCTCACCACCTGAAGCTGCTTGTTTTGGAGCTAGCTTGGTTAGATGCTGCTAATTAAACTTGCAGGGTCTTTGTACACAACCTACAGAAGTGTCCGACCTCATGTCCACATTTATGCTTGTGTAGCTGGATTGTGTGTGTTAATTACCTTGTGGTCGTGTGCAGGTGTTTTATATGCAGCGCAGGCTGGGACTTCTTTTTTGGTCCTCGCTCTTTGTGCTCAGTTTTTTGGCTGCAAACATATTTGTCCCTGTTTTTTTTCCACTTTCTTCATTCCTTCACGTCCATTCTGATAGTTTCAGCAGTCTCCTACCAGGAATTTGCTGACAGTTGTGAGTCCTTATATTGATGCTTTGATTATTATTCCTGATTGTTATTCTCTCACTGATAAAGTAGACGGAAACGCACAAGGACGCAACAGTTTAGTCACAACGTTCTGGGCTGCGTGGACCCGACAAGTAGTCCTGTTTCTCCAGAGGCGCAGGCCAGGTTACCTGGTAGGATCAGAGCGGTTTCTGTAGCCGTTGTGCGCTTCTCAGGTGGACTTTGATGTTGCTGGTTTTTCCTGACTGAGAAATGTTCCGCACATTTTTCATCATCCACAACAAGACTTCAGATTCTATCTGTGCTCTTGTACTCAAAGAACCTCCATACGGGACTCTGCCGCTTTCTCGGCAGACCGCAGCCATTACTTTGCGGACCAGCGCGGTGAGCGCACGCACATGCGCACACACTCACACAGTTGTCCTGTGGCGCTCCCAGCTTAAACTCGGAGAGCGGAAAAAATGATTTCATATCAATCCACAAGGCTCATAAAAAAAACAAGTAAATGAAAGTCAGTTTATCGATAATTTCAGTTAGTTTTGTAAACTCACAATTCAGTTTTAATTAGTTATCGTTTTTTCCTTTTAATTATAGTTTTTATTTATTTCAGTTAACGACAATGTTTTTTCAATTTCAGTTTTCGTTATTTCGTTCGTTTTCGTTAACTATAATAACCCTGCTTCATGCTGTACAACGTTTGACATTCAACATGCTACACTGCAAGTACTGTGATGGTCATTACAGTGCAATGTCCAGGTGTCCAAGTGCACCCCCCCCTTTCCCAGAATTGAACAACAACCACATGTAGGAGCGCCCTTTTCACACAACATGTGGAAGTCCCTGGTCAATGGGGTGGTGATGTCACCCTCTGTACAGCCACAGAAGTGGGAGGTATAATGTGGTGACTTTGGAAAGTAATACTTCAAAATACTGCAGTCAAACAACTTGAAAATGCTCTCAGAGGCACCTGAGAACATGTTTAATGAGGATATGGTGGTGCTTACAGAGAACAATTTATTTCAACTTTTTACGTATTTTTGAATATCTGCTGATGCAGCAGTGATTGTGTCCATATTTCTATTTCTATGCTGCAAAAATTTTAAATTCTGCAGCCATTTCACTTGAGATTGACTAAGGATGTACTTGAGGATTGGCTGAACAGGAATTTAAGGTTAATTGTTGATAACAGTTTGATTAGATCTTTTTCACGCAGTTACAACCAGGTACCTATGTTATTTGTATCATAATGCATTTGACTTATCTGATAACTATCTAATAGTAGCCAAATGTTGCATTAACCATTTGAAACTATGAAACTATTAGTATGAACATAGTGCTATATGCTTGTAACAACCTGGTTATGATATTGTTGGAGGTATGTAAATATGCCTGTATAGTGTTGTTTATGTTGTGTATCACTTTAGTTTGTATAGAATATGCAAACTATTAAAAAAAGGGCAAAATTATATTATTTAAGTCTGTTAAAGTATAGATAGCTAAATTTACGAGGTGCACCTAAAGGCACCTAAAGGTTGAACCGCATACACTGATGTAGATGCGCAAATTTTTTTCCAGCGCGGATGGCGCTTGAAAAAAAATAGGGGTGTGCGATATAACATAGATCGTCTATGATAATATTGTAATTGCTGTGTTGATGATGCATGAGCTGACGTTATTGATTATGCTAATGAGGAAGAAAACAACAATCAAACGCCTCAGCTCCACACGCTCAGTACTTTATGCTTTAGTACAGGCTGCTGCGTGTGCAATAAGTTAAAGTCTAACAAGCACTGATTTAAGTCTTATATTTTACCAGCTTGCACTTCTTGCGGAAACCCATTTTTAAATAATACAAAATATTGTTTATTACCGTTATTGAGAAAATTACAGAAAATATTGAGATATTTTTTGTCAGTATTGCACACTCCTACCATCAAGGCTGGATTCAGCACAAAGGGCGTGAGTTAGCAGAAATACTGTAATAAAATCATGGGAAATTCTATTTAACACATATTTGTGTCCATATCTCTAACAAAGACACATCATCCTCATATGTTGCAGTAAGAAGCATCTCACTGTTGTACATGTAACATCAGGATATGAATATATGACACAATCACTCAGGTCTCCTGTTATGAACCACCTGACACATCGAGCATGTTCTCATCATCAGAGATGAAGCTTCTAGAAAAATGGCCATAAATGAAAGATATTTTATTCAGCTTTAGAAGATGATGTACAGCAGGACCTGTGTGTGTTTGACATGTTTGACAGGAGGACGATGTTCACATAAGCTAAAATGTCTGCTGGGGGCGGGGCTTGTTACTGTTATTGATGAGAGATTCATCATTCTCTCCATCCAGTGTTTGATTGTAGAATAAAGTGAACATGGTGATAGTTTAAAACATCTTCCTACAGCTGAGAGTAAAGTACTCAGTTACTGTCTGCATCAGTCTCAGCCTGCTGCTTTTTAATGATCATTCCTCTGACTTTACCTGAACTTCACTGATCACAGAGTGTGTTTCCTCAGTGTGTGTGTGATGAAGAGCTGCAGGCTGGAGCCACAGAGTTCTTCCTGGTAACAGCTGATGCTGCAGGTCATGTGACCTGTGCTCTGGTTCTTAGAGCCGCTCTCAGTCAGACTGTCAGAGTCAGTCAGGAGAACTCAGGAACATGGCTTCATCCTTCCTCTGCTTCACCCTCCTCTTCATCACCATCTACACTGCAGGTAAGATCAATACACTGATCAATACTGATCAATACTAATCACTCACTGATATTTGGATCCATAACCTTCCAATTAATGCTCCGATCAATACACCACTTATAGTTAACCACTCTCCACACAGCAGAATGATCAATAGCCTGACCAATGACAGATCAATACACTCAGCAACATGCTGATCAATACACACCATCAGTCACTGCACAGCAGGTGGATCAATACATTGATCAGTGCTGATCAATACAGTGATCAGTTTATAGTGTGAGCTTCAGTCTGTTCTGTTCTCAGATGGATTCATGATGTATAGAGTGGATCGCTGTGACTTTAACTCCACTGAGCTGAAGGACATCGAGTTCATCAGCTCTTACTACTACAATAAGATCGAGGTCAACAGGTTCAGCAGCAGTGTGGGGAAGTTTGTTGGATTCACTGAGTACGGAGTGAAGAATGCAGAGTACTGGAACAATGACGCTTCATTCATGAGTCAAGTGAGAGCTTCTAAGGAGACGTACTGCCAACACAACATTGGGATCTGGTACAGCAACGCTCTGACTAAATCAGGTGAGTCTGCAGTTTGTGTGACATCATCAGATCATCATGTTCAACCTCATACTGAGTACTGAGTACTACTCTCTGAATACTACACTCTGAGTACTGAGTACTACACTCTGAGTACTGAATACTACTCTCTGAATACTACACTCTGAGTTCTGAGTACTACACTCTGAGTACTGAGTACTACACTCTGAGTTCTGAGTACTACACTCTGAGTACTGAGTACTACTCTCTGAATACTACACTCTGAGTTCTGAGTACTACGCTGTGACTCAGTCAGTGTGTAACTGTGTCACAGCTGCAGGTTACAGATACACCTTTACAGTTTGATTTGTATATATTTATTACTTTAAACGTGTAAAGCAGTTCATAACAGCAACTATAAAGCCACCGGAAAGTCTCCCCCTGGTGGTGAAACACAGCAATAACACATCTGCAGCTCACTGAAACTCTAATGATCATTTTTAATTTAACCTTTTTAAGGTAAAATATCAAAGTTTTTAGCATTTCCATATAAATGTTTCTGAAAGCACAAAGTAGCCTGACAATAACATTAAAGCATTTTATCAACATTAGAAACAATGATAATAACAGTGATTTAAAGCTTAATAGTTTAAAAAGCTACTGTAAATAAAACAAACATATCTAACAAAAATATATTTAACTTTGATTTATCCCAGCAAACAGCAGCTCAGTGAGCAGAAATCAAACAGATCAGCTGTGTGCAGGTCTGTGATATTAAACAGTGGAAACAGTCAGTTCACCTGTGTGTCAGATATCCACCAGCTTTACTCTAAAACCACAGACTGACCTCTGAAATGAAACTCCTGTAACACACAGGTGTGAGTTTGTTAGGACAGAAGAAATCATGCAGCTGCTCAGTTTCTCCCTGACAGGTCGTTTCTTAGCAGTTCCACTCTTATTATCATTACTCTCAACTACTCACAGCCTCACACTTGTCTTCCTTCTAAGCTGTTGTACCTCTGCTGCCCTCTGCAGGTCATTGAAGGAGAGCCTGTGAACATGAGGTTGTAGTTTTACAGCAGCAGGAACATTCAGGCTCAGATTCAGCTCAGAGTTTAGCTGTTACAGAGCTGCTGATTCACTGCAGAGGCTCAGTTTGAGACTGCAGCTGGATTTATGGCAGATGTGTTTGTAAGAGAAGATTTAAATGAGTCACACAAGTGTGAAGAAACATCTGTGGCACAGTTTTAATTCTCAACAATAACAAACTTTATTATTTCAAATAGAAAAACACCAAACACAACAGAAGTGTTTCTGGGTAGATAATAACACAACAGAGCAGCTGTGGACGTGTAAACAGCTAACATGCATCTACAGTAATGACTGAGTCATGTGATTCAAACAGGTTTTACTGCAGGTTTTCCTCCCTCACAGCACTGATGGAGCCTCTGCTTCTTCAAACTGTGTCTCAGTGAGATCCTTCTTGTTTTGTTGTCATTTTCACAGCTGCTCCATCATTATTGTCTCCTCAGAAATATTTCCTTTGTTGTGAGTTTTTTGCAGTCTTTCTTTATTGGCTGGTGTTTTGTGTGTGACCTCTCAGAGCCACCGTACTTAACAATATTTTTGTCAATCAAATACAGTGATCACTGAAGTATGATATTAATAACAGGAACTAATCATTTCTTTCAGTTCAGCCCTACGTCAGACTTCGGTCCACGACGCCTCTCTCCAGTCACCATCCTGCCATGTTGGTCTGCAGCGTCTACGACTTCTACCCCAGTGAGATCAAAGTGAGCTGGCTCAGAGATGGACAGGAAGTCACCTCTGATGTCACTTCCACTGAGGAGATGGCAGATGGTGATTGGTACTACCAGGTCCACTCCCACCTGGAGTACACGCCCAGGTGAGTCCACATCAGGTCCAGGAGCAGATAACATCTCAGTGATGGAAACCAGAACAACTTTTAATATGAAGTCTGCACTGAAGCTTAAAGGTTTAGGTTCTGGTCCAGATCTGAGCGGTCTGTGTGAGTCAGTGATGTTGGTCTGTGTTGAAGGTCTGGAGAGAAGATCTCCTGTGTGGTGGAGCACGCCAGCCTGAAGGAACCTCTGAGAACTGACTGGGGTAAATACCTGTCTGCCTGCACACACCTGTATACCTGTCTGTCTGCACACACCTGTCTGTTTGCTTACCTGTGTGACTCTCACCTGTGTGACTCACCTGTGTGTCCTCAGACCCGTCCATGCCTGAGTCAGAGAGGAACAAGCTCGCCATCGGAGCCTCAGGACTGATCCTGGGTCTGATCTTATCTCTGGCTGGATTCATCTACTACAAGAGGAAGGCCCGAGGTCAGAGCAGGACTCACACTCACAGACCAGTTCATACCAGACTGGAACCAGTTTAGACCAGTCTTAATCTTAAACCCCATTACATGAGTCAAAAACCTGTGTGGGTCTACTTTATATCAGTGTTTTTTACTATTAGAGTATTAAAATTCATTTCCAGGCTGTTTTTAAACCAGTTTCAGCCCATTTTTGGACCAACAGCTCACTTCCAGTTTCAGGCTGCATCCATGTTTCTGCTTTCAGAGGATCCTCAGACCTGATCCAAGTCCTGAAAGTGGAAACTTTACTGAATCCTTGGTGCTGATCAGTTCAGAACAATGCTAATGATTCAGCATTGGCATTGATCATTAGCACTGATCAGTTTAGAGGTTGTTGTTGACTCTGTCCTCATGTCTTCTTTCTCCAGGTCGTATCCTGGTTCCCACTAACTGATCCTGGATCCTGGATCCTGGTCCTGTTTGTGTCTGATGGAATAAGAAGCAGCTGCTTCCTGTGTTCAGCAGACTGATGATCTGTCTGAACCTGATCCAGGACCATCTCAGTACTGCTGGTGATTGTTGTGGTGTTCACTGGGATGGTCCTGGATCAGGTTTCATGTGGACTCTGCTGTTTGATGCTTTACTGTGTAACTGCTGATGAATCCATGTAATCCAGATCTCAGTGATTTTGGTTTCTCTGCTTATCTGATTCACATTTATAGATTTTTACAGGATGTCTTCAAACCAAAATAAACAAACTCTCAGCTGAGTGTTTTACCTGCATCATCATGTTAATGTCACACTGGAGCTCTTACTGATGTCACAGAAACCAGTTTATGGACCAGTTCAAACCAGTTTAAACACTGAGGGATTTCCACTGTCCTGCAGGATGAATCAAAGTTCTCCTGGATGGAGTTTGTTGTTCTGAACTTACTGATTTGTCCAGGTGAAGAACTTTTGGATACAATCTAAAGATAAAGTATACATGCAGCTAAATACAGTGGCTTGCAAAAGTATTCATACCCCTTGAACTTTTCCATTTTTGTCACATTACAACCACAAACATAAATATATTTCACTGGAATTTAATGTCAAAGACCAACACAAAGTTTTACACAATTGTGAATTGGAAAGAAAATTATACATGATTCAAAACATTTTTTATAAATAAAAAACTGAAAAGTGCGGTGTGCAAAAGTATTGAGCCCCCTTTTCTTTGAGTGCAACCAGTTGCATTCAGAAGTTGCCTGATGACTGCTAATGACTAAAAAGAGTCCACCTGTGTGTAATCTAATCTCAGTACAAATACAGCTGCTCCGTGACAGCCTCAGAGGTTGGTTAAGAGAATATTGGGGAGTAAACAGCATCGTGAAGAACACAGCAGACAGGTCAGGGAGAAGGTTGTGGAGAAGTTTAAAGCAGGCTTAGGCTATAAAAAGATTTCCCAAGCTTTGAACATCTCACGGAGCTCTGTTCAATCCATTATCCAGAAATGGAAAGAGTACGGCACAACTGTAAACCTACCAAGACAAGGCCGTCCACCTAAACTTACAGGCCCAACAAGGAGAGCACTGATCAGAGATGCAGCCAAGAGGCCCATGGTGACTCTGGACCAAATGCAGAGATCCACAGCTCAGGTGGGGGAATCTGTCCACAGGACAACAAGATGGCGCCGGTGAGGTCAGCAGCTGTCGTACCTGCTCCTACGCTTTGTTTGTATATATTAGGTTTAGCTCTAATTCTCGACTTTATAACTCCGCCTGCTCTGTGTCATATCACGTATGACAGACAGACTCTTTTTAATATCAGAATACAGCACTCTGGCTGTATTCTGACACCTTTTTCTCCCGACCCGACTTGGCCCCAGGAGATACTGCGTTTCCAGTGGGCCAGCTCAAACAAAGGACGGACCAGGTCACGGACAAGGCCCCGAGGGAAAAGAGCCGGCGTCAGAGAGAGGCTGAGGCGCAGAGCGCACCAAACGCCACTGCCGAGCATCCTGTTGGCTAATGTCCAGTCACTGGATAACAAGCTGGACGAACTCAGGGCCAGGATACAGTTTCAGAGGGACATAAGGGACTGCAACATCATCTGTCTCACGGAGACATGGCTGACCCCCCTCATACCGGACCACGCCGTACAGCCGTCGGAGTTCGTCAGTGTTCATCGCATGGACAGAACGAGTGAGTCTGGAAAATCAAGAGGAGGAGGTGTGTGCCTAATGATTAATAACAACTGGTGTGACAGTAGGAATGTTGTCCTTCTGAAACAATCATGTTCACCTAACCTGGAGCTCCTAACCCTGAAATGCCGTCCCCACTACCTGCCCCGCGAGTTCACTTCGGTCATCTTCAGCGCCGTCTATATTCCACCTCAGGCGGACACAAACACTGCACTATCCGAGCTACATGAGGCTATTTCCACCTATCAGGCTAACCAGCGTGATGCGGCTCTCATCGTAGCCGGGGACTTTGACAGTGCAAACTTGAAAAAGGTGATACCGGAATTGATTCAACACGTCGACTGCCCCACCAGAGGAGAGAGGACCCTAGACCACTGCTACTCTCCATTCAAAGATGGCTACAAAGCAAAGCCTCTTCCGCCCTTTGGGAAGTCCGATCACAGCTCTGTCCTTCTCATGCCGAAATACAAACAACGGCTCAGGCAGGAACCCCCTGCTGTGAGAGAAGTGACACGGTGGTCTGATCAAACAGAGGCCGCTCTGCAGGGTGCGTTGGATTCAACCGACTGGGACATGTTTCGCAGCAGCGCGGGCGGAGACATCGAGGAGTTTACGGATACGGTTGTGGGATTTATTGGGAAAGTTGTTGATGACACTTCACTTAGAAGGACCATCAGGACTTTTCCCAACCAGAAGCCGTGGGTGGATAAATCCGTCTGCCGACTTCAAGCTCCCACTCAAGGTGCTCAGGAACTTTTACACCTGCACCATCGAGAGCATCATGCGTGGGAGCATCACCACCTGGGTGGGAAACTGCACCAAGCAGGACTTCATGGCCCTAAAAAGGGTGGTTCGTTCAGCTGAACGGACCATCAGAACCACCCTCCCCAACCTGCAGGACATTTACACCAAGCAGTGCAGGCTGAGGGCCATGAAGATCCTAAAACAGCCCAGCCACCCCGGACACTCTCTCTTCTCCCTGCTCCCATCAGGCCGGCGTTACCGCTGCCTGAGGACTAAGACTGAAAGGTTGAAGAAGAGTTTTTACCCACAAGCCATCCGTCTGCTCAACTCTGAGCCCTAACTGGACCATTATTGCACAATGTAAATATTATAATATTCTATAATTCAATGTAAAGTGTGTATAGTGTATAGTGTGAATTAATTATTTTTATTCTTATTTATATGTGTGTGTATATATGGTTGCAGGT
This sequence comes from Archocentrus centrarchus, assembly GCF_007364275.1. Taxonomy (NCBI): domain Eukaryota; kingdom Metazoa; phylum Chordata; class Actinopteri; order Cichliformes; family Cichlidae; genus Archocentrus; species Archocentrus centrarchus. The sequence goes on along the minus strand of NW_022060267.1, from coordinate 2,790,280 downwards.
ACAAAATACATTTCACTGTGCATTGTACTGTGTATAACTGTGAATGTGACAAATAAACACTATCTTATCTTAACTATTAGTTGTGCACTGCACAAATGTGGTCTTTATGGAAGAGTGGCAAGAAGAAAGCCATTGTTAAAGAAAACCATAAAAAGTCCTGTTTGCAGTTTGCCAGAAGCTGTTGGAGACACAGCAAACATGTGGAACAAGGTGCTTTGGTCAGATGAGACCAAAATTGAACTTTTTGGCCAAAATGCAAAATGCTATATGTGGTGGAGAATTAACACTGCACATCACTCTGAACACACCATCCCCACTGTCAAATATGGTGGTGGCAGCATCATGATCTGGGGCTGCTTCTCTTCAGCAGGGACAGGGAAGTTGGTCAGAGTTGATGGGAAGATGGATGGAGCCAAATACAGGGCAATCTTGGAGGAAAACCTGTTGGAGTCTGCAAAAGACTTGAGACTGGGGCGGAGGTTCACCTTCCAGCAGGACAACGACCCTAAACATAAAGCCAGGGCTACAATGGAACGGCTTAAAACCAAAGATATTCATGTGTTAGAACGGCCCAGTCAAAGTCCAGACCTGAACCCAATCCAGAATTTGTGGCAAGATCTGAAAACTGCTGTTCACAAACACTCTCCATCTAATCTGACTGAGCTTGAGCTGTTTTGCAAAGAAGAATGGGCAAAAATTTCAGTCACTAAAAGACTAGCAGCTGTAACTGCAGCAAAAGGTGGTTCCACAAAGTACTGACTCAGGGGGGCTCAATACTTTTGCACACCGCACTGTTCAGATTTTTATTTGTAAAAAATGTTTTGAATCATGTATAATTTTCTTTCCACTTTATAATTGTAACCACTTTGTGTTGGTCTTTGACATTAAATTCTTCTGAAACATATTTATGTTTGTGGTTGTAATGTGACAAAATATGGAAAAGTTCACTGGGTGTGAAGACTTTTGCAAGACACTGTAAATTATGAAACATTTAAATATAAGCTGTTTTTTGAGTGTAAAAAGTTCCCAATGGTTTTGATGATGCATAATGAATAATTGGAGTAACAGGTCACTCTGTTTTTTTTTTTTCATTTTTATCTCATCCTGTGGTAGCTGGGATATGCTCCAGGCCCCCTACAATCTGAAATTGGATAATAAAATGGATGAATGGTGAAGTGTAAGCGGAGCTAACTTTAACTACTACTGAGTTGTGCAGAGGTCTGAATGTCTCTGGTCTGTGTGGTCCAGGTACAGACTCTGCAGGTTCAGAGGTGTCTGAGGTGCCGTTTACACGAAGCCGTTTTCACTGGAAACGGTGTCGTTTTGATGCGTTTCAGCCTTTTGTTTACACGATGGCGTTTCAGAAACGATCCGCGTTTACACGATGACGTGAAATGATGGAAACGATGAAAACGATGTAGTTCCCATGCCAGGCCACAAGTTGGCGTTGGTTTTCTCTTTGCGAAGTTTGTTTATGCAAGACGCGCATGCGTGGAGTGACACAGTAGGTAGTGCGGCAAATTGTTCATTACTTACGAAACGGCCAATGTGAGAGGTTTTGTGTGGACTGACGATGAGGTTGGATCGCTGCTGCACACAATGCTGAATTACAAAACGGTAAAAACACAGGAAAAGCATAAGAAGCACTCGTGAATCCACGAATACTGTTTATCAATTTGCGCGTGCGTGAAAAACTGTGGCCGTCGCAACCATAGTGCGCATGTGCAAGTCAAGCGTTTTCAGATCACCCCGGTTTCAAGCGTTTACACGAGAACGCAAGCCGGTGCGTTTCTGAAACGCTCCACTCTGGACCCCGTTTCCAAAACACACCGTTTTCATTTTGAAACGCCGTCGTCTAAACGGGGCCTGAGTCTCAGTCTGAATGATTGTGTTCCTCACAGAGGAGAACAGAGAGAACATGAAGAACATTTCCAGGTCCTGGAACTTCACTCTGGAGCTCTGCTGACAAAGTTCAGCATCATCTGAAGTTCACAGAATCAAAAAAACAAACTTCACTCATTGATCTTAATTTAATCTCCTGCCCAGCAGCTGTGAAGCAGTGACTGATTTTATGGAGCTTCACCTCCTGTTTCTGACCTTTGACCTCATAAACTACATCTGAGCTCTGACTGTGGAGGCAGTCTGAGTGCAGCATTTTCCATCTTGTCCAGTGTTGGAGAATCTGTGTAAACTGTAGCTTCGGTTTCCTGTTCTTAGCAAACAGGAGTCAGTGTGGTCTCCTGCTGCTGTGGTCCATCTGCTTCAAGGTTCAGAGATGCTCTTCTGCATACCCTGGTTATACTGACTGGTTATTTCAGTTCTTGTTTCCCATCAGCTTGTAGCAGTTTGGCCCTTCTCTGACCTCTGACCTCAGCAGGGCATTTTCTCCCACAGAGCTGCTGCTTCCTTGGATATTTCCTCTGTTTCAGACCTGCTCTGTAAACTCCAGAGATGGTTGGTGGGAAAATGTCACCATATCAGCAGTTACTGAAGTCATTCTTAAAAAAGATCAATCAGTCTTTATTAGTTGGCTATGTACCACAGACCTTCAAGGTGGCTGTTATTAAACCTCTGCTTAAAAAGCCATCACTGACCCAGCTGTCTTAGCTAATTATAGGCCAATCTCCAGCCTTCCTTTTCTCTCAAAGATTCTTGAAAGAGTAGTTGTAAAACAGCTAACTGATCATCTGCAGAGGAACGGTTTATTTGAAGAGTTTCAGTCAGGTTTCAGAATTCATCACAGTACAGAAACAGCATTAGTGAAGGTTACAAATGATCTTCTTAGAGCCTCTGACAGTGGACTCATCTCTGTTCTTGTCCTGTTGGACCTCAGTGCAGCTTTGATACTGTTGACCATAACATTTTATTACAGAGATTAGAGCATACTATAGTCAAGTCAAGTCAAGTCAAGTCAAGTTTATTTATAAAGCACATTTAAAACAACGACGTTGACCAAAGTGCTGTACAAGATCTGTAACCCCAAGGACTATACTAAATAAAAATAAAAATATATAAATAAATAAATAAAATAATAAAATAAAAATAAATAAATAAAAAAGTTAAGAACAATAAATAACATAAGAAAATTAAAAATTAAAACGTTTAAAACAAGTACCATAAAATACCATAAAACAATCATCTAAAAGGAGGTAGCACTGCAGCCAAATGCCAAGGAAAAGAAATGTGTTTTTAATAGAGATTTAAATGTGTGTATCGTCTGAGCTGTGCGGATATGGAGAGGTAGATCGTTCCATAGCTTTGGTGCTGCTGCTGCAAAAGCTCGATCACCTCTCTGTTTTAGTCTAGTTTTAGGCCTCTGTAAGAGCAGCTGGTTCGATGACCTCAGAGCTCTTACAGGGGTGTGACAGTGAAGCAGCTCAGACAGATACAAAGGTGCCAGTCCGTTTAAGGCTTTAAAAGTAAGCAATAAAATCTTAAAATCGATTCTAAAATGGACAGGGAGCCAGTGAAGGGATGACAGGACTGGGGTAATGTGTTCATGCTTTTTTAAACCGGTTAAAAGACGAGCTGCCGCATTCTGGACTACCTGCAGGCGGCGCACAGATGATTGATCTATGCCAAAGTACAGAGAATTACAGTAGTCCAGGCGGGAAGTAATAAACGCATGAATAACTTTTTCCAGGTCCTGCTGCGGGAGATAAGGTTTTACCTTGGCAATGACTCTGAGTTGGTAAAAACTGATTTTGGTAACAGCACTTACTTGCTTCTCCATTTTAAAACTACTATCTAAAATGACACCCAGATTTTTCACAGCATCACGACAGTGAGGAGCCAAATGACTCGGAGTGCCAGAGGAGTAGCTTGAGGGGTCAAATTTACCAAAGCATATGACCTCGGTTTTGCTTTCATTAAGATTTAGGAAATTGTTTCTCATCCAGGACTTGATGTCACTTAGACAGTTCAGCAGGGGTTCCCATGGATCTCTGCTGTTCAGTTTGATGGGCATATACACCTGGATGTCGTCAGCAAAACAGTGGAAACAAATATTATGTTTCCTAAAAATCGACCCTAGAGGCAACATATACAACGAGAAAAGAATTGGGCCCAGAATGGACCCCTGAGGCACTCCACAAGAAAGCTTTGCTGTGGTAGAAAAACAGTTTCCTAGATGGACAGAGAAACTTCTATCAGTAAGATAAGATCTGAACCAAGTCAGAACCGTGCCTTTAATGCCAATTTCATGTTCTAGGTGGGATAGAAGGATCTCGTGGTCCACAGTGTCAAAGGCAGCTGACAGATCTAGAAGTACTAAAACTGCAGGACTACCAGAGTCCACAGTTAAAAGCAGATCGTTAAAAACTCTTAAAAGAGCCGTCTCTGTGCTGTGACGCAATCTAAAACCTGACTGAAACTTTTCCCACATTCCATGTTCACTTAAAAATGCTTGAAGTTGCTTAAAAACAACTTTTTCAAGGACCTTGGATAAAAATGGTAATTTAGAAATTGGTCTGTAATTTGAAAGAACATCAGGGTCAAGGTTCTTCTTCTTGATTAGAGGCTGTAGGTATTAAATACTATAGGTATTAAAGGTACTGCACTGCAGTGGTTTGAATCATATCTATCTAATAGACTCCAATTTGTTCATGTAAATGGGGAGTCTTCTTCACACACTAAGGTTAATTATGGAGTTCCACAGGGTTCTGTGCTAGGACCAATTCTATTTACATTATACATGCTTCCCTTAGGCAGTATTATTAGAAAGCACTGCATCAATTTTCATTGTTATGCAGATGATACTCAGCTTTACCTATCAATGAAGCCAGATGACACACATCAATTAGTTAAACTGCAGGAATGTCTTAAAGACATTAAGGCCTGGATGACCTCTAATTTCCTGCTTCTAAATTCAGATCAAACTGAAGTTCTTGTACTCGGCCCCACAAATCTTAGAAACATGGTTTCTAACCAGATACTTACTCTGGATGGCATTACTTTGGCCTCCAGTAACACTGTGAGAAATCTTGGAGTCATTTTTGACCAGGATATGTGCTTCAATGCTCATATTAAACAAATATGTAGGACCGCTTTTTTGCATTTGCGCAATATTTCTAAAATTAGAAACATCCTTTCTCAGAGTGATGCTGAAAAGCTAATTCATGCATTTATTACTTCTAGGCTGGACTATTGTAATTCATTATTATCAGGCTGTCCTAAAAGCTCCCTGAAAAGCCTTCAGCTGATCCAAAATGCTGCAGCTAGAGTACTGGCAGGGACTAGAAAGAGAGAGCAGATTTCTCCCATATTGGCTTCTCTTCATTGGCTCCCTGTTAAATCTAGAATAGAATTTAAAATCCTTCTCCTCACCTACAAGGTCTTGAATAATCAGGCCCCATCTTATCTCAAAGACCTCATAGTACCATATCAACCCAACAGAGCACTTCACTCTCAGACTGCTGGCTTACTTGTGGTTCCTAGGATACTTAAGAGTAGAATGGGAGGCAGAGCCTTCAGCTTTCAGGCGCCTCTTCTGTGGAACCAGCTTCCAGCTTGGATTCAGGAGACAGACACCCTCTCTATTTTTAAGATTAGGCTTAAAACTTTCCTTTATGATAAAGCTTATAGTTAGGGCTGGATCAGGTGACCCTGAACCCTCCCTTAGTTATGCTGCTATAGGCCTAGGCTATATAAATAAAATTGAACTGAATTTAAATTACCTTCAGCAGGTTGTCTTCATCATGTCTAAATGCTCTGAGCTGCTGCCATGTGATTGGCTGCTCAGATATTTGCATTAGCAGGAGTTGAACAGGTGTTCCTAATGAAGTGGCCACTGAGTGTAAACATTAAAAATGGATCCAGTAATGAGCTCATTTTTATTTTATATGATCTTCTATTATTTGATCTTTTATATAATAAATGATTTCCTGTGTTTGTAACTGTCCTCTGATCAGTTTGGGAGGATTTACTGATTAATGAGCATGTCTGCCTTCATCCTCCTCCTCCTCCTCGGTGGTAAACGTTACCTTTGCTCTTCATCCGTGACCACTCCTTCCTCTCCACTCTGAAACACACAGACACACACTGTCTGTCTCCATGTAACACACACTGACACTGATTACAGGTGTGTATAAAGTATTCACTGACCTGTGCTTGGATGGGATGTAGCCCAGCTCCTCCAGCTCCCCCTGCTGGTTGACCCTCCGCGCCTGCCACCACTCGTCGTCGGCGCTGTCGATCACGTGGAAGACCTCCCCGAAGTTAAAGTCCAGAGCCTGAGACAGCACGCCGCAGTCCCACTGCTTATCGTAGTCGAAGAGCGCCCTGAAAGAGGACACCATGAAGACCTGACCTCTGACCTCTGCTCAGGAGGCCATGTGACCGCCTCAGTGTGTCAGCTGTTTGATCACTAATGGACCAGCTGTGGGGCTCCGCCCCCTGAGGAAGAGTCATGTTTCAGGAGTTTACTGAGGGACTGTTGATCACTGTGAGAGTGTGAGCATCAGAGCAGCTGAGACAGGAAACACTGACACACACCTGAGAGTCACACACACCTCACCTGATTCATCTGTACTCTGAGAGTCACACACACCTGAGAGTCACACACACCTCACCTGATTCATCTGTACTCTGAGAGTCACACACACCTGAGAGTCACACACACCTCACCTGATTCATCTGTACTCTGAGAGCTCACACACACACCTGAGAGTCACACACACCTCACCTGATTCATCTGTACTCTGAGAGTCACACACACCTGAGAGTCACACACACCTCACCTGATTCATCTGTACTCTGAGAGCTCACACACACCTGAGAGTCACACACACCTCACCTGATTCATCTGTACTCTGAGAGTCACACACACCTGAGAGTCACACACACCTCACCTGATTCATCTGTACTCTGAGAGCTCACACACACACCTGAGAGTCACACACACCTCACCTGGATTCATCTGTACTCTGAGAGCTCACACACACACCTGAGAGTCACACACACCTCACCTGGATTCATCTGTACTCTGAGAGCTCACACACACCTGAGAGTCACACACACCTCACCTCATTCATCTGTACTCTGAGAGCTCACACACACACCTGAGAGTCACACACACCTCACCTGATTCATCTGTACTCTGAGAGTCACACACACCTGAGAGTCACACACACCTCACCTGGATTCATCTGTACTCACACACCTCCATCAGACCATCATATGAAGAAAAGATGGTGTGACTGTGTCAGAACACATCTTTAAACTCTATACTGCTACTAGTACTACTGATACTATTACTGCTAATTATTACTATTACTGATAATCTACTATTACTATGGTATTAATTAGTTTTCCAAAACAACATAGGATTCAAATAAGTAACAGTACCACGTTAAACTACAAAAGGTTAACAGTTATGGGGGGGCTGTAGCTCAGGGGTCATCTACTAATGTGAAGGTTGGTGGTTTGATTCCTGTGACTGTTAGAAAGCACTGAGGCAGAGAGGAAAGTATGAATGTGTGAATGAGACATGCTGCATAAAGCCCTCCATTAGAACCAGTCATTGACTATAACCCTGTCACTGCCACAGAGGACACACAAACCCTCTGACACACACGCTGATCACAGATCAGTTTTTTAAATGAAACTCTCATTCTTGAACCCTGCAGTGAGGCTGTCACCTCTTCCTGCTTCTCTGAGTCCAGATGTTTTCCTTCTCTGCACATCCATCATTTCTCTCTGTGACATCACTGTGAAATACTTTTTAATCCATCATCAGGAAGGTTGAAAGATTTCAGTTTGTACTTCAGTGATGCTTCAGAGCATCTCTGTGTTTCTGTGACTGGTTTGCAGATGTTGTTTAAGATTTGTGGTGTTTTTACCCGAGATAGTCGCCCCACATGGTTTACACATCGTTTTGTTTGTCACAACATCAAAGGACAAATGTGTCCATACATCGGCTCTTCTCTTTCTCCCTGCTGACATTGTTTACATCACTTAGTTCTATCGGAAGAAACGACCAATCACAGGCTAGTTTGTCCTTCCCGGGTTTAGAGCAAATTTGTGCAACTGTGCGTTTGATTGGATGTTTTTCTAACTTGTCCCGCCCTGTCACAAAATTAAATCAGTTCTGATTGGATTTCGTCCCTGACAAACATTTTCGTCTCGTTTTCATTCGTTGAGAAAGTGTCAGTTAACTTTGTTATTGTTTTTATCCTTTTAGGTAGTTTTTATTTAGTTATCATCTCGTTATCATCATAAAAAAAAGGTTCATCAATGAAAACTATGACGAAAATATTTTGTCAAATTAACACTGCTCATAGGAGGTCGTTTTGACTGTTGGGTTTTCTCTGTATTATTGTAGGGTCTTTACCCACAATAAAAATCACCGTGAGGTTTGTTGTGATTTGGTGCTATATAAATAAAACTGAACTGAACTGAAATTATTAGTGTGTTATTTATGTAAGGACACTCATAGATGAATGAGGCCCAGCATGCAGTTCTGATGGCTGCCCCTCCCTCCATCCCAATCTAACCTGGGACAGGTGTGTTTGCTCATGCTCAGTGTGCAGGCAGGTGTCAGACTGTTGAGCTCAGGTTCATCTTCAGTCTTTTTATGATTAACTTCATAATTGCTTTATTTTGCACATTTGTCCTGTAAAAAAACATTTTATTTTAACATTTTAATTAAACTTTTAATGGAACACAGGCCAAACAAACAGTGATTTATTTTGCTTTGTGTTGCACTAGGATGGGTTATAGTTTTTGGGGGGGCAGTGGATGCTGCAACAGTTGTTGGTTCGGGATCAGACTCTCCAGGGTCAGCAGATGGAGACTAGCTCTCCTCAGACTGCACCAAGGGATGGACCGTTCTTACATGTTGGTGCAGGTTTGTGGTGGAACCTGCTCTCACTGTAATTTCCTGCTTGCAGTGATGGCACTCTGCTCTGCTATTTCTAATTTCCTTCAATTGCAGCCAAATGCTGCTGCTTTCATCGGTATCACGTGGGCATCACCTGAACTACGCCCACGCACGGTGGAACATTTATCTCCCCCTCTGCTTTAACATAATGGTACAATCCCATGTCCTCCTGATTGGCTTCCTAAGTGGCTCCTCATATTTAACTTAAAAAAATGTGTAAAATGAATTACAAATGTAAAAGCATACATTATATCAAATGTTTCTTTATATGCTCAACATAGAGTGCTCCAAATACAAATTATAAAACAAAAACCAAGAGCCTGATCCTGTTTCTCCTTCCTGATATGATCCGCCCTGTTCTGTTCTTCTAACTGCACCGATGGATGAACAGGTTGTATATGTCTGTGCACAAGGGTGTAGGAATGAGTTTACTATTGGGGGGGCACATATCAGAAAGCTGCCAGATCTGTAAATACTCGGAGCAAAGCATAAAAAAATGCTATTTCATCTTTTAACTTTTTCTTTTTCAAATGTTTCTTGGAAAAATAGTGTTGTGTACACCTTTATTATTATGTATGTATGTATTAGTATGTATAATTTACATATGTATATGTTTTATAATCATAAGATGTGGGCAAACCACCAAACAAAATTAGTCTTCTATCAAGCATAATGATGCTTACTTTATCAGGTGGCTGCACTGGTACTAACAAGCTAAATATTTCAGTAGCACAAAAATAATTTAGTAGCGCACAGAAGTGCAAAGTTTGTTATGTTTTATTGGTCGAAAACATTTAATACTGGTCAAAACTGCATTTATGCAGAGGGGGGGTGGGGGAGCACAGTGACATGATGCTGTGTTGCACCTTCAAAGTAATATTGGGGGGACCCCCCCGGGTCCTACGCCTGTGTCTGTGCAGGTTGTTTGTGGAGCCTGAAATATATGATATGAAATATGAATCTGTTTAGATGAGGTGCTGAGTGTACATTAATGAGAAATAAAATGAACTTTTTTGATTTTAGCAAATGGCTGCAATAAAACAAGAGTGAAACATTTAAAGGGGTCTGAATCCTTTCTGTACCCTCTGTAGCAGCAGACTCAGTCTGGACCCAATAAAAATGTTTGTGTAGCAGTTTCAGTGAACACTGAATGTCCTAATCAGCTGTAACAGCCTCATTTTTAAAGAGGATTTGATTATTTCTGCCATTACTGCATAAAAACTGCTTTAAAGTTCCACTGTGAGCATTTCTAATGTAATCTAATGTCATCTTCAGTGATAGATGAAATGATGGCTCTTTGAATTCCTGTTAAAGGTCAAAGGTCAGTCACAGTAAAATGCAGGGCAGCTTTCCAAGACTGTAATGAATGCAAACTTGAAGAGTGAAGCAAACATGTTAGCAGAAATGTGTGTGCTGTTACAGAGCCGTCTCCATGCTGCTCACATACAGGATCATCTTGGGATGTTTGAAATCAGGAACACAGACTGAGTTGGGACAGGACGAGCCACTGAACGGATCCAAAACAGATCCGGATGGGAAAAGCTGAGAAATGACCAGAGCTGAACAGGATACAGGCCTGATCTGGTCAGTGTTTGCTTCCTTTTCTTTTGGCTATATGATGCTGTGTGAAGTGGACTCTGACCTGGACCTGAGTGGCTGATTTGTCTATGATTCCTTCGGGTGGATCCGGTTCTAGGTGGACCCACTGAGACTGATTCAGGTGATTTTCAGTAGAAACATGTAGAGGCTCAGACTCTGAACCTTTAAAATGCTGTTTGACATCATTTAATGAGTGAACTTCACTCTGTGAACACATATGAATATGAAATGTAATCAGATTACAGACTGTCTGCAGCTGCTTTAGACTCTCAGCCTCGTCTGCACTGAAATATTCACATCATCTCTAACATCCAACTGTGACTCACGTTTATCCATCAGTGTGACCAATGATTGATCACTGATCAGAGTGATGTAAACAGTGATGTCTAACAGTAAATGTTTCAGAGCTGACTGACAGTCTGACAGCTGCATCACTGCATCCAGAGTCTGTTACAGAGAAGTGAAGTACCTCTGCACTCTGATGATAAACTCACGTCTGAGCCGCAGGTCAATGCTGCACATAAGAGGCTATATTTTCATCATAAACACTGAAATTTTAATCTTGACCATACTGTCGTGAATGTTTTATCTTTGTTTTATAGAATCTGTTGTAACTTCTTCTTCTATGTGTTGTGTGGGCTTTTAAATTGGAGGTCTCCAGGGAATTGTTAAACTTTGCAGCAGGATTGTGGGTTTCCCTGAACAACCTGGGGATGTGTATGAGGTCAGGATCTTAAGGAAAGCTGCTGTCCTGGCTGATTCCAGCTGCCCTCTTCATGGACACTTCAGGCTCCTTCCCTCAGGCCGCAGGTCTGTGGTGCTGCGGTCACAGACCAATAGGCTCAAAAACTCTTTGTTACTGTGGCAACTGCAGTTGTGTTTTGTTATTTTATGTAACTGCTAGCTGCAAAACAATTTGCCTCCCCGTGATAATAAAGATTTCTGTGACCTTTGATTCTGAATAACTGTCTTTGTCCTCACATTGGCTGATCAATTATTAAAGCACCCATGTTTAATTTCAGTCTTTGCAAAGACTTGTGCAGATTAATCTGTCCGCTCTGAAAACACTGACATGATGATGCAGGTAAATAAACACACAGCTGAGAGTTTGTGCTTATTTTGATTTGAAGACGTTCAATAAAAATCTGTAAATGTGACTCAGATGAGCAGAGAGACCAAAATCACTGAGAGGCCTGGATTACATCAGCAGTAAAGCATCAAACAGCAGAGTCCACATTAAACCTGATCCAGGACCATCCCAGTGAACACCACAATAACCAGCAGCAGTACTGAGATGGATCAGGTCTACACCAGCTCAGTATCAGAGTCCAGTTCAGACAGAGATCAGTCTGCTCAACACAGGAAGCAGGTCCAAGCATCATCAGACAGGATCCAGGATCCAGCCTCAGTTAGTAGAAACCAGGATACGACCTGGAGAAAGAAGCAATGAGGACAAAGTCAACAACAAACTCTGAACTGATCCAAACCAGTGATTCAGTAAAGTTTCCAGTTTCAGGACTTGGACCAGGTCTGAGGGTCCTCTGAAATGAATAATATGAATGTATACTAGTTAGACTGGTCCAAACTGGTTCCAGTCTGGTATGAACTGGTCTGTGAGTGTGAGTCCTGCTCTGACCTCGGGCCTTCCTCTTGTAGTAGATGAATCCAGCCAGAGATAAGATCAGACCCAGGATCAGTCCTGAGGCTCCGATGGCGAGCTTGTTCCTCTCTGACTCAGGCATGGAAGATTGTGAAGAAGGATCTGAGTCATACAGGTGGACAGACAGGTGAGAGTTACACAGGTGAACAAACAGACAGGTGTGTGCAGACACACTGACAGAAAGACAGGTGTGTATTTATGTACAAATGCACATTTACAGGTGTGTGCAGACAGACAGGTATTTACCCCAGTCAGTAATCAGAGGTTCCTTCAGGCTGGCGTGCTCCACCACACAGGAGATCTTCTCTCCAGACCTTCAACACAGACCAACATCACTGACTCACACAGACCGCTCAGAGAACATGACATGACCTGGATCATGGACCAGAACCTTAAACTTTTTCTTTTTAATTTAAGATTTATTTATTAATTTTTACAAGTAAAGAAACAACATAAGAGGAGCAGCCAACGTGAGCCCTAAAGCACACAAGTATATTTCCCCTTTAACAGGTATCATCGTTCTCCTTTAACATAGGTAAATACATATCAAAAGGTATTTTATTTAGAAAAGAAAAACAAACAAATCATAAAAAAAACAAACCAACAAAAAAAAAAACAAAACAAAACCTAAAAAAAATAAAATAAAAAAAGATGTGTGTGTGTGTGTGTGCTACAATAAAAGTGTGCTAGGGCGTAAGTATACCAGACATTACTAAACCAGAGAATGGAGGGGGAAGGTGGGGGACAAAAGAGAACAAACAATTAAAAGACAGAAACCTGGTGGTTACAGAGTCATCTCAATGGGCAGAGACATAACATGATTCTGAAAAGGCAGCCAGACTTTATAAAATGTATCATCCGAACCAGAGTATTTTATTTTTTCCAGTTTCATAAAGTGCATCTTTTATCCAGCCTGTGTGTGGGTGGGTGCAGATCCTTCCAGCCCATAAGAATGGTTCTTCTGGCTATAAGTGTAAGAAAAGCTGTAAGTTCAACCAAGTGTACATGAGGGAGAATCCACACAGAGCAGTCAGAGGGGAATGTGGGACTCTGGCTGACACAACAGCTGAAAGTGAATCAAAAACTGAATCTCAAAAGGTGAGGAAGGAAGAGCGAGTCAAAAACATATGAGAAAGATTGGCTGGACCTGACTTACATCTTTCACAATTAGGGTCAATATCAGGAAAAACTGTGCCAACCTACTTCTGGACCACTGTATCCTGTGCACCACTTTACACTGAAGGACACAATGTCAAATCGAGGATGAATGAATGCGTTTCAAAATAGACCCCCATTTGGACCAAGTGATGTGGGGGTAATCGGATGGTGCAGAAAGATTAGAAAAGTACTTTAAACCTTTAAGCTTCAGTGCAGACTTCATATTAAAAGTTGTTCTGGTTTCCATCATTGAGAGGTTATCTGCTCCTGGACCTGATGGGAACTCACCTGGGCGTGTACTCCAGGTGGGAGTGGGTCTGGTAGTACCAATCACCATCTGCCATCTCCTCAGTGGAAGTGACATCAGAGGAGACTTCCTGTCCATCTCTGAGCCAGCTCACTTTGATGTGTTTGGGAAAGAAGTCGTAGACGCTGCAGACCAACATGGCAGGATGGTGACAGGAGAGAGGCGTCATGGACCGAAGTCTGACAGTGGGCGGAGCTGAAAGACATTATTACTTCCTGTTATCAATATCATACTTCAGTGATCACTGTATTCATGTGCACTGCTAAAAATGCTGTTAACATTATTGATAGCATGAGTCAAACCAATCATGAAACAAATGGACAGAGATCAGCTGTCAGTAGGAACAGGGAGAAACCAGAGTTTGATCCACAGAAACCTCAGAGGGCTGTGAGAGCGCTGTCTTATAATAATAATGAACACACACCTGTGTGTTCTTACAGTGTACTAGACTTCATTGTGGAAGAAGATTATTATCACTGAATGCTGATTATGTATTATGATCTTCTGAAGATTATGATCTTCTGAAGATCATTATGTATTATGATCTTATGATCACTGGCACACTGGCGCAGTGGTTAGCACTGCTGCCTCACAGTTAGAATACCATCTGGAAGGCCTGGGTTCGATTCCACCTTGGCCCAGGCCTCTCCCCCTCTCTGTGTGGAGTTTGCATGTTCTCCCCGTGCTTGCGTGGGTTTCCTCCGGGTACTCCGGTTTCCTCCCACAGTCCAAAGACATGCACTTACTGGGGTTAGGTTAATTGGCTATTCTAAATTGCCCATAGGTGTGAATGTGAGTGTGAAAGGTTGTTCGTCTCTCTGTGTTGGCGCTGTGACAGGCTGGCGACCTGTTCAGGGTGTACTCTGCCTCTCGCCCTATGACAGCTGGGATAGGCTCCAGCCCCCCCCCCCCGCGACCCTGAACAGGATAAGCGGAAGCGAATGGATGGATGGATGGATCTTCTGAAGGCTAGGGTTGACTCACAGCTCACCTGCTGGGTGCTGTTTATACCTGTAATTATTGTAGGGTCTTTACCCACAATACAAAGTACCTTGAGGCGACTGTTTGCTGTGATTTGGTGCTATATGAATAAAACTGAATTCAATTGTTTGTTAGTTTGTTTCTCAAATATTTTTGGCATTTTTTGCCTGCATGTTTATTAATCAGCAGTTGAGTAGTTTTGACTTTTATGTTGTTAATAGCTAAACAAAATACTATATATAAAATTACTGTATCTATTAAGTATCTATAATTTGACCTCATCCCACCTCACAGCAGCAGCTTCATGAGCAGAAATCCAAAGTGACACTTGAGTTACAAGGTGCATGGGTTGTCCATGATCCCTGATTTTCCTCCACAGGAAACAGAGGAGTGCAAACAGGAGAAGAAAGACATGAAACAATAACTCCAGTAACCAGTAAAGAGTTAAACACTGGTGCTGTGCCAGCAACAGCCTCTGTTTGAGAGAATATTGTTTTTGACAAGGGCGAAAAGAAGATTTCAGTGTGATAACAACAGGTTCACAGTCCCTAATAAGGCCTACATCATACTTAGACGTTACCCACACATCTTTTAGTTTGAGCTAGGACAGAAAGTGCAGCCAGGGTCCTCACTGAAATGAGAAGCACAAAATCAGAATTTAGGATTCACCAGATTATGTACTTCATCTAATAATGTTTTTGGAAAATGAGCTCTGACGCAGTTTCCACTGATAAACATAATCAGGCAAAGTTGGACTAAAAACTGAAACACATGTGCCTCAGGAGAGGGCTCAGTGACAAGCTCCCCTTCAGGAGATGAAGACAACTGAAGATTGAGTTTACACATTAAATCTCATCCCAAAAGATTTATTGAATGGAATTGAACAATTTAGACACTAAAAGAATGGGTAAACAGTTGTCCAGACTCTGTTTTGCCAGAGCTTGGAACTAAATAGCTGTCTTTAACTGTATTCCCAGATGCTGACATTGAGTAGATGTGGCGCCCACTTAGCTTAAGTGGAACAAGTAATGCACATTCACAGGTGATGGAATTTGTTGCTCCTGAATTGACCAAAAAAGGGAGAATTTCCCCATTTACAGTTAAATTCAGCAGAGGCATTTTCTTATATGGTTCTGATTGCAAATGTGCGTAAGTGCCTTGAAATAATGCGTTACAGGAAGCCTGCTGAGCAGGTTGTGTATGTGTGTGTTAGGCTGTGTGTGTGTGTGTGTGTGTGTGTGTGTGTGTGTGTGTGTGTGTGTGTGTGTGTGTGTGTGTGTGTGTGTGTGTGTGTGTGTGTGTGTGTGTGTGTGTTTGTAGGTGATATCTCACTTCCCTTCTCTGCTGATCAGGGAACTCGTCTTCATCTGACTTGTCTGGAGTCTTCCTCTCCGATCAGTGTGACACAGTCTGGTTAGTCTGTGTTCCCTTCACCATTCATGAGCATTCATTTCACCAATGACCCGTCAGGCTGCAGTTGTAACAACTGTCATCTCGGACAGCACATCCGAGAGAAGCCACCCCGCTCTCTCCTCGTCCATGTCCACGTCCTCTCCCCTGGACAACACTTTGCCCAGTGGCGACTGCTGAATGCAGAGTCAATGTTGCTTTCCTCTATCAGCATCTTATTTGTCCTTTTTATCTTCTTCTCCTTCTGATTAACCATCTCCTGCACATGTTACACATGACACTCAGTTCAGTGTGATGACTGTCACACTTCAGGTCTCTGCTCTGAGCGGCCGATCTGGTCTGTCTCCATACAGGAGAGAGCAGTATTGAGGCTCTTCTGAGGTGGAGCTGTTCTGCTTGTCTGCAGGTTGTGGTGCAGCAGCGACTCAATGAAGAAGTGGAGGTGGTGGGTCTCGTGTTTACCGACGATCATTCTGGTGCGGACGATGTCTGATCGGAGGGCAGGAGTCCAGATCTGGGCCAGAGATTTTCAGCGCTTATAAATTTGCCTGTAAAAGGGCATAGAGAGATGAGGTATCACAAGTAACAACAAAT
Source organism: Archocentrus centrarchus (assembly GCF_007364275.1). Classification (NCBI taxonomy): domain Eukaryota; kingdom Metazoa; phylum Chordata; class Actinopteri; order Cichliformes; family Cichlidae; genus Archocentrus; species Archocentrus centrarchus. Next base: position 2,773,693 of record NW_022060267.1, on the reverse strand, counting down.
GGAGGTGGCCCCAAAACCACCACTCCATTAATTAGGGCTTCAGCTGTTCTGCCACTTATAACTCCGCTCAACCTCCACCGAGTTCTTTAACTATTAATTTTCTACTCCTGCATTCAGCTTCATTTCCAAGCACTCAAACATTTCATTTATCTTTCATATTCAGCCATTTTACACATTCTGACTTTTTTTCCTGTGCACACTCTTTAACCCAATAATTTACTCATTCCAATTATTTGGATCCATATCTCTTCTTTATATCATTTGCATGTGTCACTGTCAGGAGGAGGATTAACATCACTGCTCTGAGATCCCATTTTTCCCAGTGAGACGTCTCTCACAGGTTCTTCTATGTGTAAGAAAACAGAGAAAAAGATCACGTTTGAGGAGCCTAATCACCTGAAGTTAAACAACACAGTTTGTCTCTAACCTCTTTTATACGTGACCCAGTCTGCGTGCCACCCACTCACCGATGGGTGCTACCATTTTAGGCAGACTCCCAATGTCTATTCGACCCTGACAGTGACAGATGCAATTTTAATTTACCTTTTAAATCAAATTTATCTTTTACCCCAATTCCTATTTTAATTATTTGGAATCTTTCTCACTCGATATGTGTTATGGCCGTGCCTCTAAGCCAGGGTCCTTGAATCCAGGCAGCTGTCCAGCAAAGGAGTGGAAATTCAAGTTCCTCCGTAATTTGCAAATGCAGGAGGACTGAAGCATTTTTCTTTCTTCAGCTGGGCCAGAGGCTCGTCAATCTTTGTAAAAATACTCACTGGATCTTACCAACTATCACCAAAATTGTTATGGAAATGTATTCATCAATGAGAGAGACAAGATTCCTTTACATGATTTATTACTCGTACGAGAAGTCACCCACACACTGAGAAGTATGTAAGTTCTGACTCTTACACAGAAACACAAACTACTTATACCCTTTTACACCCCCCTGTTCTCCCCCTCCTTAACCCAACCATAAAGAAGAGGAGATCCTCCCCCAGCTACATGTTCCTGCATAAAGAGAAATTAACCAGAAGGACAATAAACCTAACGAATGTGACCCCGTTAACACAGAGGGTCCTGAGGGAGGAAGGGTGTGTATAGGTTACAGATAAGGCATCTGGTTTTGACAACCTGCTGGTCACTTCATGGTCAACCTACTCCCTAGTTGAATAACATATAAGAGGTTAAAGTAAAATTTTCCATCACAGTAGGATTTCTCTATAACAGCCACTTCTTCTATCTGCCGGTGGTACATGCCATGCAGAGGCCTGTCCTTCCATGATGGTTCCTGTTCTTCCTCCTCTTCTTTCTCAGGTTTCTGCTGCCTGAGGTACTCACTAAGCACCTGATTCTTTGTGGCCATCTTCCTGATGTATTCATGGATCTTCATTGTTTCATCTAGACAGTGGTTCTGACACTCACCAGTCCTCGACCACCTTCCTTCCACTTAGCGTACAGTCTCAGGGTGCTGGATTTGGGGTGAAACCCTCCATGCATGGTAAGCAGAATCAGAATCAGAATCAGGTTTATTTTGGCCAAGTATGGAATTTGGTTCCGGTTGATGGTGTCTCTCTAGTATTATACAGTGTCCTATAATTCAACATAAATGCTATACAAATACAAATACAAATCTAAGAAAAGGAAGGAAGGTGCAGTGTAATTTAAGAACTATACAATATACAAAATCTAATAAATAATAAAATTAAAGTGTAGTGTGCGTTGTAGTGTAACAACAATATCTCTATTCTGTACACATGTATGTAGAGATCAGTGTTATTGATCAGCTGTTAATGAGTGTGAGGAAAGAACCTGTTTGAGTGTCTGGTGGTTTTTGTGTACAGCGATCTGTATCTCCTGCCTGAGGGAAGGAGCTGAAATAAAGTGTGTCCAGGGTGTGAGGAGACTGTGATGATTTCCTTTGCCCGTTTCCTGGTTCTAAAGTGAACAAGTCCTGAAGGTTTGGCAGAGGAGCACCAATGATTTTCTCAGCAGTTCTAATAGGTCTCTGCAGTCTGTTCCTGTCTTATTTTGTTGCTACCAGATTGTAACAGAAGAGCACAGGACAGGTTCAATGAACTGCCTTAACAGCTCCGGTGGTACACCATAATTCCTCAGTTGGTGCAGAAAGTACATCCTCTGTTGAGCTCCTGTTTCAGGTCCTGAGAGATGGTGGTTCCCAGAAACTTGAAGGTCTCCACAGTCATCACAGGGCTGTTGGTTATAGTGAGGGGAATCGTTGATGAAGGGTGTCTCCTGAAGTCCACTGTCATCTCCACAGTCTTAAGCATGTTTAACTGCAGGTTGTTCTGACTGCACCAGAGCACCAGCCGTTCAACCTCCTGCCGATATGCAGACTCGTCACCATCGTGTATGATGACTGTTGTGTCATCCGCAAACTTAACGAGTTTAACTGTCGGGTCTGTCGATGTGCAGTCATTGGTGTAGAGGGAGAAGAGCAGTGGGGACAGGACACATCCTTGTGGAGCTCCAGTGCTGATTGATAGTGTATCAGAGGTGATTTCCCCCAGCCTCACTGGCTGTGTTCTGTCTGTCAGGAAGCTGGTGATCCACTGACAGATGGCAGGAGGTACGGTGAGCTGAGAGAGTTTGGAGGAGAGGATATCAGGTTTTATGGTGTTGAACGCAGAGCTGAGTCAACGAACAGGATCCTAGCATATGTCCCTGGGCTGTCAAGGTGTTGTAGGATGCAGTGCAGTCCCATGTTAACAGCATCACCCACTGACCTGTTTGCTCAGTAGGCAAACTGCAGGGGGTCCAGCAGGAGTCCTGTGACATTCTTCAGGTGAGCCAACACCAGAGGTTCAAAGGACTTCATTACCACAGATGTCACTGTGACAGGCCTGTAGTCATTTAGGTGCCGTTTACACGAAGCCGTTTTCACTGGAAACGGTGTCGTTTTGATGCGTTTCAACCTTTCGTTTACACGATGGCGTTTCAGAAACGATCCGCGTTTACACGATGACATGTGAAACGATGGAAACGATGGAAACGATGGAAACGATGAAAACGATGTAGTTCCCATGCCAGGCCACAAGTTAGCGTTGGTTTTCTCTTTGCAAAGTTTGTTTATGCAAGACGCGCATGCGTGGAGTGACACAGTAGGTAGTGCGGCAAATTGTTCTCTACTTACAAAACGGCCAATGTGAGAGGTTTTGTGTGGACTGACGATGAGGTTGGATCACTGCTGCACACAACGCTGAATTACAAAACGGTAAAAACACAGGAAAAGCATAAGAAGCACTCATGAATCCGCGAGTACTGTTTATCAATTTGCGCGTGCGTGAAAAACTGTGGCCGTCGCAACCATAGTGCGCATCTGTGAGTCGAGCGTTTTCAAATCACCCCGGTTTCAAGTGTTTACACGAGAACGCAAGCCGGTGCGTTTCTGAAACGCTCCACTCTGGACCCCGTTTCCGAAACACATCGTTTTCACTCTGTTGTCGTGTAAACGGAAGGGCGAAACGCATCAAAACGACACCCTTTCAAAATGAAAACGGCTTCGTGTAAACGGCACCTTAGTCCTGTGATGGAGGGTTTCTTGGGTACTGGAATGATGGTGGATTTTTTGAAGCAGGAGGGGACTTCATGCAGTTCTTCCTGATCTTTTGTCTCCTGAAAAGCTGGCTCACCTCCTCTTCATGTGTTGTCATTCCAGTAGATTGACTGATAATAGCTTGATCAGGGAGAGAGAGTAGGGGTGTGAAGAGGGCAGTTGTTGTCTGGCTGGAGTGAGTGGGAGATGTAGACTTGTCTCTATCAAACCTACAGTAGTAGGTGTTGAGATCATCAGCCAGGTCTTTGTTTGCTTCAGCAGGGGGTGGTGGACTCTTGTAGTTTGTGATGACTTTAAGGCCTTTCCACACTGATGCCGGGTCGTTGGCTGAGAACCTGTTTTTTAGTTTCTCTGGGTTTGTTCTTTTCGCCCGTCTGATCTCTTTAGTCAGTGTGTTCCTGGCCTGCTTGTACAGGTCTCTGTCCCCACGTCTGTAGGCATCATCCTTATTCTGGTGAAGCTGTTTTAACTTGGCGGTGAACCATGGTTTATTGTTACTGTATGTGCAAAAGGTCTTGGTTGGCACACACACATCTTCACAAAAACCGATGTAGGATGTCACAGTGTCAGTCTGTTCATCCAGATTTTCAGTAGCAGCTTCAAAGACACTCCAGTCGGTGCAGTTGAAACAGTCCTGCAGTTCCTGCTCCATTTCTTCACAGTTTTGACAACAGGCTTTGCAGATTTTAGCTTTTGCCTGTTGAAGCAATTTAAATAATAAGTGTGTGTGTGTGTGTGTTGCTGTTTAAGCCTTTAGGTTTCTGCGTGTTAGTTTCATCGAACAGGAATGACACAAAACAATCAGAATAAGGAGTCCGATTATTAAATTTAATAAAGCCATTTCAAACGGTTCAGATATCTGGGTCAGACTGCATGCTGACATGAAGTACTGGCACTTTCTAATTCAGCTTACAGTTTCATATAGTCACAGCATATCAGTCTTGGTTACATCATTATTCAGAACAGAATGTGGAAAACAGAGAAATTCAACAACAGGGTGACCTGGAAGTCTCCATTTCTATCATTGTGTCGTCTTCATCAGTGTGGTTCGTTGTAGTCTTCATCAGTGTGGTTCATTGTAGTCTTCATCAGTGTGGCTCATTGTAGTCTTCATCAGTGTGGTTCATTGTAGTCTTCATCAGTGTGGTTCATTGTAGTCTTCATCAGTGTGGTTCATTGTAGTCTTCATCAGTGTGGCTCATTGTAGTCTTCATCAGTGTGGTTCGTTGTACAGTCAGAACACAAAGTTCATGATGACACAGAACATTATAAGCTTCTGTATTTTTAATCATTATGTTATTTTCCAGACAAATTTCTCAGGGAAGTAAATGTATGTAAGATATATATGTGGCATATATCATGAATATCCCTACACTGTATGTTGGAATGAGATGAACCAGACAGTGATCAGAATGTCCCAAAGCTGCCCAGGGAACAGAGTGGTATGAATTTTTAAGTACTGTATAGCAGTGAACCAGTGTGTTATTTTCCCTGGTAGGAATGTTAATATGTTGTTTATATTTTGGTAGTTCGTGGTTTAATTTTGCTCTGTTAAAATCACCAAGTATTATAAAAAGTGAGTCTGGGCGTTTCAGTTCCAGACCAGTTATTTGATCCATTGAGTCTGTAGTGAATGACTCATATTTGCCTGAGGTGGGATGTAAACATCCATCCATCCATCCATTCGCTTCCGCTTATCCTGTTCAGGGTCGCGGGGGGGGCTGGACCCTATCCCAGCTGTCATCGGGCAAGATTCAGGTTACACCCTGAACAGGGTGCCGCAGGGCCAACATAGAGAGACAAACAACCTTTCACACTCACATTCACACCTGTGGGCAATTTAGAGTAGCCAATTAACCTAACCCGGAGTACCCGGAGGAAACCCACGCAAGCACGGGGAGAACATGCAAACTCCACAGAGAGAGGGAGAGGCCTGGGCCAAGGTGGGATCGAACCCAGACCTCCCAGATGTTATTTTAACTGTGAGGCAGCAGTGCTAACCCACAGTGAATAAACAGGTTTACAGTTCATGAATAGTGATTCCAGGTTTGGGCTGCAGTATTTGTTCAGAATTGTGACATCTAAACACCAGCCTTCATTAATATAGAAGCAGATTCTGCCGCCTTTAGTTTCTCTCGAAAGATCCGCCGTGCGATCCGCGTGGTGTAGATTGAAACTCGACAGATGTCCAGGATGGATTCACTGAGCCAGGTTTCAGTAAAACAGAGAGCAGCAGAAGATACAAAGTCTTTATTTATCCTGTTGAGTAGATGTAGTTCCTCCATTTTGTTTGGTAAAGAGCGGAGGTTCGCGAGGTGAATGGATGGAAGTGCAGTTCAGAATCCCCGCTGTCGCAGCTTTACAAGCGCGTTTACCTCGTCTGCATCTGTTCCATGTCCCGTAAAACGCCGCTGCACCTCCAAGAAAGATCTCCAAAAAACTTTCTGGGTTTGTGAAAACTGGAGAAAAACTGACCCGGATTGACTGCCTGATGTTAAGCAGTTCATCTCTTGAATAGGTTGTAGGGTTTGAATATCCATAATTACAGATAATAAGCAAAAACCAGCATAGTACTAGAGAGCAAGGTACCGAGGCGGCCATACGAGGCGCCATCTTGTTTGGAGCTTTCTTGTCTTGACATCAATGGCTTCCATCTCCTCCTTTGGCCAGCTTATTATCCCAGCAGGTATCTGATAACTGGCAGGGTGTAGGTGTTGATTACCTGGATCTTGTTCTTCCCATTCAGCTGACTCTTCAGGACTTGCCTTACTCTCTGCAGGTACTTGGAGGTTGCAGCTTTCCTAGCGGCCTCTTCATGGTTCCCATTTGCCTGTGGGATTCCAAGGTACTTGTAGCTGTCCTCAATGTCTGCAGTGATGCCATCTGAAGTGTAATCCCCTCAGTTCTGACTACTTTACCTATATATACAGTGTATCACAAAAGTGAGTACACCCCTCACATGCCTGCAGATATTTAAGTATATCTTTTTATGGGACAACACTGACAAAATGACACTTTGACACAATGAAAAGTAGTCTGTGTGCAGCTTATATAACAGTGTAAATTTATTCTTCCCTCAAAATAACTCAATATACAGCCATTAATGTCTAAACCAGCGGCAACAACAGTGAGTACACCCCTTAGTGAAAGTTCCTGAAGGGTCAATATTTTGTGTGGCCACCATTATTTTCCAGAACCTCCTTAACTCTCCTGGGCATGGAATGCTTTTCCACTCCTCCATGATGACATCACAGAGCTGGTGGATATTGAAGACTTTGCGTTCCTCCACCTTCCTCTTGAGGATGCCCCAAAGATGTTCTATTGGGTTTAGGTCTGGAGACATGCTTGGCCAGTCCATCACCTTTACCCTCAGCCTCTTCAGTAAAGCAGTGGTTGTCTCAGAGGTGTGTTTGGGGTCATTATCATGCTGGAACGCTGCCCTGCTACCCAGTGTCCAGAGGGAGGGGATCACGCTCTGCTTCATTATTTCACAGTACTTTTGGAGTTCATGTGTCCCTCAGTGAAATGTAACTCCCCAACACCTGCTGCACTCATGCAGCTGCAGACCATGGCATTCCCACCACCATGCTTGACTGTAGGCATGACACACTCATCTTTGTACTCCTCACCTGATCGCTGCCACACATGCTTGAGACCATCTGAACCAAACAAATTAATCTTGGTCTCATCAGACCAAAGGACATGGTTCCAGTAATCCATGTCCTTTGTTGACATGTCTTCAGCAAACTGTTTGCGGGCTTTCTTGTGTACAGACTTCAGAAGAGGCTTCCTTCTGGGGTGACAGCCATGCAGACCAGTTTGATGCAGTGTGCAGCGTATGGTGTGAGCACTGACAGGCTGACCCCCCCACCTCTTCAATCTCTGCAGGAAATGTGATGCTCTGACTGGAAGGTGCAACGTTAGTTTGAGGAAAGCACCGATCATCCTTTCAACTGAGGTTCTTAGTTACAACATAGTTGAAGCTTTTTGCATCCAGTGCTTTAAACTCAATCAAATAGGAGTGTTACACAAACTGTGGAGATGAACACAACACACCATGTGACGACACAGTCATGAGTCCTGTGTGTGTCCAGCTCGGAGTGAGTGAAACAGGTAAAGATGCAGGCTGTGATAGTCTGAAGATATATATATTTGATGAACACAGCAAAACAAGTTCACAGGGACAGACATCATACTGTGTGCTTTATCACAGTGGCTTATAGAGAATTAGAACATCTCTGATTAGTAAAGAGCTCTCACTGTGTTACAGATTACTGTGATTAAAACCTTTGATGTTAGAGTTCTGATTCAGGTCATGAAAACTCCATGATGATGGCCTGTAGAAACACACACACACACATACACACACACACACACACACACACACACACACACACACACACACACACACACACACACACACACACACACACACACACACACACACACAGAGCTTATGTAGTCATTTTGGACTTTAAAACACAACCTACGTGTGTCTGTGAGGACTTATAGTGGACCTCATGTGAGTGCAGCCCATTGGTCTCTGTGTCTGTGTGGCTGCATGTAGTGCCAACTACTGTTTTAACAATGCTCCGTCTCACACTGATGTGTTAACAGAAATACAGCAGAGCTGTAACAACTCTTGACAAACTATTTATCCTTTAGATAGGAAAATACACACCCTCCTGCTTTAACTGTAGTGTTTCCCTCTCTGGTTTACAATAAAATTTTTACAGATCCAAAAAGGAATGATAGCCCAACAGTCTAAAAAATAAATATAGTTCAAAATAGTCCCAAAGCCTTTATTCTTCATGGTCACTGGATCCATGCAGGAAACACCAAAGAAGCCTTTGCATGAGTGAAAAATAACACTGATATTCAGCTACAGAATTAAAATACTGACACATATGATAACAGAATTAAAACAAATTCAATATATTTGGTCGGGCATAATTTTCTGTTATGATTAATAATGTATCCTCTTCTTATGCACCTCTTTTATGTGGAGTTCCTCAGGGTTCTATCCTTGGTCCTCTTTTATTTTCCATATATATGCTGCCATTGGGGGAAGTCATATCAGCGCATAATGTGTCTTTTCACTGTTATGCGGATGATTTACAACTTTATATGGCTCTTAAACCACATATAGCTAATCCGATCTTATCTTTTATTCACTGTATAACTGCTGTCAAAAAATGGCTAAGTGATAACTTTTTGGTTTTAAATCATCAAAAAACTGAGTGTATTTTATTTGGTGATTCCACTGCCATAGACACCAGTGTTCTGCCCTTTAAGTTAAACACTACAGTTAAAAATCTTGGAGTCTTGTTTGATCAGAAATTCAATTTTGACAAACAGATTAACTCTGTAGTCCAAACTAGTTTTTATTACTTGCGTCTACTGACTAAAGTCAAATCTTTTGTAGATCGCACTGATTTAGAGAGGGCAATTCACGCTCTTATTAGTTCCAGACTTGACTATTGCAACAGCCTTTATATTGGTGTTCGTCAGTGTTCTCTGAGATGACTTCAACTCGTCCAAAATGCTGCTGCTTGTCTCTTAACTAACACCCCTAGACGTGATCATATTACGCCTATTTTGTTCAATCTCCATTGGCTTCCTGTTCATTATAGAATTCATTTTAAAATCTTATTGTTTGTTTTTAAAGTGTTGAATGGATTGGCCCCACAGTACTTTTAAGTTTTGCTGTATACGAGAGATCTTTGAGGTCTTCTAATCGTCTTTTACTAGATGTCCCGAGAACCAGGTTAAAGCATTGGGGTGATCGGGCCTTTCCAGTGGCCGCACCCCGACTGTGGAACAGCCTTCCTTTAGATTTCCGACTTATTTCTGATCTGAAAATTTTTCAATCTAAACTTAAGACTTATTTGTTTAAACAGGCTTTTAATACCATGTAATGGAACGATCTTATTTTTGTCTTCTGTGATGTAATATTATTTATATTTAATGTAATTGATTTATTTTCTTGTATATTTGTAAAGTGCTTTGGTCACCTTGTCGGTTGTGTTAAGCGCTATATAAATGAATAAATGAATGAATGAATGAATAATATCTACCACTATCTAACCTGGGACAGGTGTGTTTGCTCATGCTCAGTGTGCAGGCAGGTGTCAGACTGTTCTCTGAGCTCAGGTTGGCTCAGGTTACCTGATGTAGAAGGTGCAGTTGGCTCTCAGACTCCCAGACGAGCTGTTCATCATCTGCTCCATCAGGTCGTGGATCTTTGCTTCAAAGCGGCTGTACTCTGAACACACACACGAGCAAAGGTCACACAGTCAGAGGTCCAGGGTTTATACAGGAATCCTAGAGTTAAATTTACTACCTTTTACTACCTATTTTTACTACCTCTAAAATATTTTTACTACCAGGACGAAATCGCACAGCAGCTTTTTTTTGGGGTAGCGGTGGATTCACAGCACTAAGTTATGTAAGATAGTCGCTCATCTCTCACCAAAGATAAAACTTTATCCCACTTACTTGAAGGTGTAACTGTGACTTTGTCTTGACTAAGACCTCATACAAATGAATATTCCAAACACATTTCAAAAAGTGGCACAGTAGGTAGGCGCCTGTCTTGCAGCCGGTGGGTTGCCAGTTTGAGTCCCTGTCCCTGTGCTGCGTTGTGTCCTTGGGCAAGACACTTAAACCACATTGCCTAACAGTAGTGCCGATCTCTGGCTGCATGACCGCAGATGCCAATGACAATGAGTTGAATCCATCTAAATTTGTTTTTTTAAGAATATAAACAAAATGCAATGAAATTCAAGTTTCACAAGCCGATTATTTATTTTTCAATACAATATTGGAATACTAGTTTGCTGCTGAGGTATGACGGCAATACTTGTGCTCGTTGCTGACCTTGAGGTTGCAGTCGCAGCGCTTTGTGTAGCACCAAAAAACAAAATAGGGATCTGCTCCTCGCGCGCACGAATCCACTGCTGGTGAACGGTGGATTGTCGGTGTGATTTGATCGCCTTCACATCATTTCAGGTCAAATTTATATTTTTTCTGCACACTTTACAAAACGCCTCTTGATCATTCCCCATGACCTACTTAACCCTCTGGGGTCCGGGGTATATTTGGCCATTTTTAACTACTTTTGTTTTTAGCTTCATAGTTGACCTTAGAAACTGTTTACCTTGTTTGGTATAATTTTTTTTTCAGCACCACCTCATGTGTGACTGTATAGTTATTCTTTCATTGTGACATACTGTATTAAGACATTGGACTTACAATCACATAAAAACATAAAATCAGAGTAGAAAAAAGTTAAAAATCACAAACATGCTTAAAACATTTTTACAATTAAAATGCAAATAAAAGTTGTAAATTTGCAAAACTTGTGTAAAAATATAGTAAATAAAGTTAAATACAACTATTCACATTAAAATGCAGGAAAGGCCTCAGGTGTTTTTGTGTACAACTATTTGCAGAGCAATCAGGACTCACATTAAGATGCTACACAAATTATTTACGACACCTCAAAAAACAGTTTCTGTCCTCCACAAGACTGAGGGGCCCATCACAGGCAAAACTTGCCAGTAATGTCTCTTTTACCACTTTTTCACCTGCTCCGCAGCAGTCAAATGCACCCAAATGCATCCTGTTACCGCATAATTTTCTGATTGGTTGATTTTTCCACCAATAGGAAAGGGGTTGTCGGGAATTATTTTGTTTTGTTGTTTTTATTAGCGAGCACTTCCTGTTAGTGAAACTCACATTTTCGCCGTTTATTTCTGCACAAAACGCGCATCGAAGGTGAGGACGATATACAGGAAAAAGACTGGCGTAAATTATTGGGCATAACTCTGGTTTTACTTGGCCTATCAACGTAATTTAAACTGGTACATAGTTTGAAGTCTGCACTTTCGATTCATGTCAGCAGCGTCCCGATGCTACGTCATCTAAAATCGGCGATGTCATTTTGACACGCCAGCGCGTCCGTGCACTCCGGAGGGTTAAGCCAGTCTTTGCCGGGTCATCGACCCAAAGTTGTGAAAACTACATTTTCCCATGACGAGGAGCAAAGTGACTCCGCGCATGCACACAGCAATTCGGACAGTGGAACCGCTCGTCTATCAACGTCAGCTCAGGTCCTGCTGAGTAGTTATACTTTTATACAGATCTTACAGTTAAACGAAATTAAAACAAAAAGTTTGCATCAATGGAAAAGTCAAAATATATTGAAGAGGTGATGAAAAATTTACTACCAAGTCAAATTCTGTTTACTACCTTTTACTACCTTTTACTAGCCTTAATTTGACCTAATTTAATTTACTACCTTTTACTACTTTTACTACCCTGCGGAAACCCTGGAGGTCATTACACAGACACACAGCCATCAGGATCCACCATCAGCATCCCTACAACATTCACTATCTAATCATCGTGCACGTGTCACCAGGACACCATAGGTTCTTTGTAATCGTATCATCAGATCTGCGGCCGTATGTCCTGGACACTCAGGTGAAGAGAGGAGCCAAACTGTCAACTGGATCAGGTGGCGGGGGGGGGGGGGGGGGGGTGCTGGACAGACCCGGCGCACCTAAATGTGTTGTGAGGGTGTGCTGGGAATGCCCGGCAGAGGCCCCGGTTTGCGAGATCTTCAACTCCCACCTCCGGCAGAACTTCAGCAAAATTCCAACGGAGGCTGAGAAGATTGAATCTCAATGGACCATGTTCTGCATCTCCATTGTTGAGGCTGCTGCACAAAGCTGCTGCACAGAGCTGCTGTGGTTGGTGCCTGTCGTGGTGTTAGTCCCCAGCCAGGTAATCCTCAGCTGGAAAATGGTGGAGTGCCCACCGTGGCTTAGGGACGAGTTGCTGCCCCAGGTGGAGGAATTCAAGTTTCCCGGGGTCTTATTCACAAGTGTCAGGAGAAGGGAACAGGAGATCAACAGACGGGCTGGGGCTGGATCTGCAGTGATGCAGACGCTGCACTGGCCTCCTGGGTGAGGTGTTCCTGGCATGTCCTACCAGGTGGAGGCACCTGGGGCAGACCCAGGACACACTGGAGAGATTATGTGTCTAAGCTCGCCCGGGAATGCCTTCGTGTCCCCTGTATGAGCTGGTGGAGAGGGAGGTCTGGGCTCCTATGCTTAGGCTGCTGCCCCCACAACCCAGCAGAAAAAAATGGATGGATGGACATCGTGCACTGATAAAAATTATTCTGCGGTGAAGTAAATGTAACATAACTGAATCTGTGAAATCAACAATAAAAAAATCAAGTTAGTATCTTTACATAAATATACATAGTAATGAGGTCAGAAACATTTGTTAAAGATACAAGACATTGTAAGTTTTTTCAGAAAATAAACTGTTCAAGTAATAGGAGCCAATCTTTTTAAGTTCATCCACACAACAAAAAATAATCTTGTTATCTTTACTGCGTTTCATCTGCATTGTTCATTTGGTATAGATCCTTTTCACATGACGTCACACAACTTCCGTTTGGCCTCAATTCTGGGAATCTTTACTTCCGGTGGATAGAGTTTACAGAGTCTAATACATTTGCCACAAATACGGTTTTAGGATATACTATGACATACAGACAACACGTTCAAAACTGGACAAAGGCTACAAATTCTTCATTGAACGTCATGGAGGTACGTGGTTCTGTCTTTTTCTACCTGTTAATTAATATGCTAGGATAGCATTAGTCAATTTGTTAGTATAGACCAGGGTTGCAACATGGTTGCAACATTTTATATATATATATATATATATATATATATATATATATATATATATATATATATATGTATATATATTGTAACACACGCGACGTGTTTACGGTAACAAGACTCACCACTGGGCCAATGCTAGGTTCGACTACTGGAACAGGAAGAAGTGTGGGTGTATTAGAGACCACAGACCAGGAAAATAAGGTTGAACTGCCGGCTTATTATTGGTTGAAAGAGAAAATAACAATATTACAAACAGTTGACATATAATGACACACAGAAAAATAGTTTCCCTAAGTAATTCAGAATATCTTCTTCAATCCCTGTTTTGAAATTTAATCCTATTGTTAAGTACTAAAGGATACTATTTAAATCAACCTAAGTTATGGTTCTATTTGACTTCAAGTCGATACTGTTAATCTATTTTAATTTACAGTTAGTTCTAATCCTTTAATTCTATTTTAGCTATTTAGTATTCATTTAAGAAGTTAAGACTTTTAATTTCCTGTTTAAACACCTCTTGTTTCTATTTTAACCCAACAACAATTTCAATTCCACACACTGTAACAGAGATACTGAATGTGAATTGAGGAAAACAAAACACAGAAATAAATCCAGCAAAAGACTGAATAACTTGTGCGTCAAATCAATGTCCTGTCTTTTTGATGATCCTGAAGGGTTGATTCCCGTTCTCTGAATCCAGTGCTATTTCAGCAGGATAACATGTGCAGGTCATACCAGTTTGGATGATTTGCAGTATCCAGCAGAGGGCGTAGCTCCTGCTAGACAGTTACAAGGTTCCTGGGTTACGGCTCGCCATCTTGTTTCTCACCAGCGGAATCCAACTCAGCAATCGACTGGAGTTCCCCCGGTCCAATTTCCAGCGGAACCTTAAAAAGGCCTGGTTTAATAACCAGCAAAGCATAACAAAAGTCCTTTTAACTTTGCTTTGTGCTGAAAGAAGTAATGTACTCGCCATTATGGCGGCTGAGCGGCCCGTGTCCGTGTGGGGGAAACCCCGTGCTCCACCCACACCTGCTCATCTGTTACTCCACGGGTTTTGAACATAAAACCACATAAATGCGCTACTTTAGCTTTCCGTTTCAATGAAATAAACATATCTTACAAATACATTCTTCTTAGGAAATAAAATACACTTTTTTAACTCACCAAGTTCAGTTCTGTAGCATATAACACTCCCGGACAAAGTCGGGTTGGAAAAGAAATAAATATGCGGAAAGCTCCTACTCCAAAAGTGGAAAAATATTTTAAACAGGTAGACTTTCAATCGTCAATTTCTCTTATCTTTCTCTCTTTCACAGCACCTTCGTTCTCTGCTTTTCTGCTCCTTCTCCCCAGCGAACATAACAACCCGGTTGGCTGGAGGTGATCACATGGGGTCGCACACATCAATGTGGCTCTTCAGAATAAGAGATTTTACTCACACTTGACCGTTTTAGCTGGTGGCAAAATAAAAGTTGTTTTATATCCAAATAAAATATCATAACATGAAATACAACATTCTTATTGTCTATAATTCCGACTTTTTACATTTCATACTTTTTTAAAGACCTATTTATTCTCCATTCATTTATTTATTTTCTATTTATCCAGTTGAGAACTATTTTTCTTTTTAAGGTTATCTTACCCTGGGTTACACCCTCCCCATTTAATCTATGCAAGTCCCTTTGCATAATACCTAAGTTAAACTAACTGGATCTCAGGGATTTCAATAGAACCTGTGACAGCTTCACTTAAACTTTGGAATAGAGATTGAACCACACTAACAAGGGGGTTCCCTAATTTCGGGTAGGTTAAGATTTTTGGCTTGATTTTCTGTCGGCAAGGTCTTCTGGAAACTTGTTCCATCTCAGGATCACATTCTTTGTCCTCATTGGTCATAAGTTCAGTCTCAGTCACTTCAGTCTGAGTCACTTCCCCAGCATTAGCTTGACTAAGGTCTGAAGCATTGTCCACCTCATCAAGGTGAGCTTCCGGCTCCCTAACTATTTTAGGTTCAGATACACTCTGTGTATCCACTGAGTTGCCCATTTCAGGTAAGTTGTCGATTTCCTGTATATTGTTGTCCTCTGGAACATTATCAGGCAATGTGTTATGTTCTGGGACATCAGTATGGTCTGATTTAGGCTGCTCAACAACAGGTTTCAGAAAAGATTTGGAAGGAAAGACTACCTCATATTCCTCGACCACCCTAGAAACTTCTTGCAGAGGGCCTGGAGTGTCATGCATAGGGTAGTTCTCTTCCTCCTCTGAGGCATACTCAAGTTCAAGTTCGTCGTGATCAGTACTGTGATATTGGCGCGTGCTTGGCCGGCTGGGTTCTTCTCGGGCTACAGCAAGATTTCCAGGGATAGCTGGCAAAAACCCACAAGCTAGCAAAAGGTCTCTGTGGAGAGTTCTGGTTGGACCATCCTGGTTTTCAGGTTTAACTGTATATACAGGTAAGTTGTCTTTTTGACTTACAACCACATGGACAACAGAGTCCCACCTGTCAGATAACTTGTGTTTAACCCTAATCCTAACATTCCTTACCAACACGCGATCACCAACATCCAAGACAGATTCGGTTACATGTTGGTCATATCTGATTTTGTTCCATTCAGCCACTTTAGCAGCATTTTTACTAGCCAGTTGGTAACTCTCTTGAAGGTGAGATTTGAGGGCCTGAACATACTGCGAGTGGGACTGTTGCTGGCGACGGTTCAAAGTGACATTGAAAGCAAGGTCTATAGGTAGCCTAGGCTGCCTACCAAACATTAACTCGTATGGTGTAAACCCAGTACTTTAATGTTTGGTACAGTTGTACGCATGTACAAGAGGCTTCACAAAGTCACGCCAGTGTTTTTTGTTCTCGTCAGTGAGTGTACCCAGCATGTTTAGTAAGGTTCTGTTAAACCTCTCTACTGGGTTTCCCCTGGGGTGGTAGGGTGACGTTCTGACTTTCTGTATTCCAGCTAAGTTACATAGCTCTTTAATAGTTTTTGATTCAAAGTCTGCACCTTGATCGCTGTGTAATTTTTCTGGGAAACCATAGTGGATGATAAAGTTTTCCCACAGGGCTTTAGCTACAGTACGAGCCTTTTGGTTCGGTGTAGGGATTGCTACAGCATACTTTGTAAAGAAATCAGTGATGACAAGGACATCCTTAGTATTACTGCAATCTGGTTCGATCGTCAAAAAGTCAATGCACAGTAACTCTAGAGGTCTGGTTACTTGAATGTTTACTAGAGGCGCTGCCTTCTCGGGCAGAGTCTTTCTGCAAACACACCGGCTACAGGTTTTGATTTTTTGTTCAATATCTGAGGCCATTTTTGGCCAGAAAAATCTGTTTCGGATCAAGTCGAGGGTTCTGTCAAGGCCAAGATGACCCATGTCATCGTGGAGGCTTTTCAACACCATAGATCTTAGACTTTCAGGGAGAATAAGTTGATACTGGGTCTCTTCACCCACTTGCCTTTTCCTGTACAAAATCCCATTCTGCAGCTCGAGTTTGTTCAGCTCACGCAGAAGGATGGTAAGTTGTGGAATTTCTTTTCGCACCACAGGAGAAGGTGTTTCACCTGTTTCCAGCTGGTGTATAACTTCATTGACAGCAGGATCGCCTCTTTGACTTTGACTCAATTCTTCTTCTGACATCCTTGGAATGACAGGAAAACCGCTGCACTGATCAAAACTGTCAGGGACCGCATTAGCAGTCATAGACAAAGATGTTACAAGGGGGCAAGGAAGATCACAATGATCTGCCTCGAAAGGTTGGAACACTAGATGTTTTTCGCAGATCGCATTTACAGCAGGAGAAGAAATATGAGTGAAAGGATCTGTACCAGGTAGGTGACGTTGTACGAATTGGCGGATCCGCTCCTGTTCTTTCAGGGAAATGAGATCGTTTACTGGTTCAGGATGCGGACGGCGAGACAACCCGTCTGCATCCGTATTCTGTTTTCCAGCTCTGTACCGAAGCTGGAACTCAAATGTCGATAAAACAGATAACCAGCGATAACTTGTTGCATCTAGCTTAGTGGTGGTCAATATATAAGTTAGAGGATTGCTGTCAGTTATCACTGTGAAAGAACTGCCATACAAGTAGTCACAAAACTTTTCTGTTACCCGCCCACTTGAGGGCAAGAAACTCAAGTTTGTGAGCGGGATACCGGCTTTCGCTTCTCGACAACCCTCTGCTCGCGTACGCTATAACACGCATCTCTCCCTCTTGCTCCTGATACAGGGCTGCCCCTAGTCCGGTTGTACTGGCATCTGTATGTAACACATACTGCAACTTGGGATCGGCAAAACCCAACACCGGGGCAGTAGTTAGTTTGTGTATTACTTTTTCAAATGCGCGTTGACAGCTCTCTGTCCATCTCTCCCCAAAGGGAGCTTTTGGCTGAAAATACTGGTCACTCTTTAGCCTAAAGCTACCTTTCTTGCGCATAGGGGGATATCCTGCAGTTAAGGAATTTAGCGAAAAGTTCATCGCCATCCTCCACTGTGCCAAAGGCTGAATTTAACAGTTCAAGATAAGCTGAAGGTAATGCTGTAAGGCCCAAGGGTTTTACCACATTGGACACAGGTGGCACAAGACTGTCTAAAATCCTTCGCGAGCATTGCAAGACAGACAGATCCGGATCCGTAAGTATGAGCTCAACACTGTTGCACCATGTATCAAAATCAGCCTCGTGGCTAGGACAAGGTAGTTTGCCTGAAAACTGCCTCAGCCGAAAAGCAGCACTCATCTGTGAGGCTGGAGCTTCATTTCGCACTATATGCTCTACAATTACTTTTTGCACCTCAGGGTGAGTGACAAGGTTCTGCGATAGGGTTGAGGCTAGACTGGGTCGAGGTCGGTTGACTGAGTCAGAGTCAGAGTTGCTCAGAGTAGTTTTAGACGGCTCTCCATTTTCATTTTGGAAAAGTTGGTCATTTTCTTGGGTCGGTCTGACAGTTGGGTCCATTAGGTCACTTTGTGTCTTGTGAGTAAAACTCTCAGTTTCAGGCGTCTCAGAGCGGCCTGTGACTGATTGAGAGCATTTAGATAGATGCTCATGCAGGACAGCTTCAAAGGATTCTCCACCTAATTTAGCAATTTCTTTCAGTTCACAGAAAAACCGGTGGGTGGCTCTGTCTGTGACGTCAGACACATACTCTCTAGACAGGGCTCTGATCTGGTAAGAGACTTTGTCTGAGCTCTCAAGTGTGTAAGGGAGTAAAGGTTCCAGTGCTGCCAGGGCAGTTCCACTCTCGTACTCTACAATAGCATTTTGGTGGTAAGAAGGCTGCGGGTTATCTATTTTCAAGATTCTCATTATTTTCCCATACCTGTTCAGGAAGTCTGCTACATTCTCATCAACCTCAGTGTCAGTAATACCACTAACAATGACTGAGTTCGGAACTTTAATGTTTTCTTTGTGGACTATATCCATTTTTGCTGAACTTGGCCCCTTTTTTCTCTTTTTTTTGATCTGGGTCAGAAATAAAGTTTTAGGCTTCTATTTCCTGCTCCTGGCTGGATCGCCACTTTCTGTAACACACGCGACGTGTTTACGGTAACAAGACTCACCACTGGGCCAATGCTAGGTTCGACTACTGGAACAGGAAGAAGTGTAAGTGTATTAGAGACCACAGACCAGGAAAATAAGGTTGAACTGCCGGCTTATTATTGGTTGAAAGAGAAAATAACAATATTACAAACAGTTGACATATAATGACACACAGAAAAATAGTTTCCCTAAGTAATTCAGAATATCTTCTTCAATCCCTGTTTTGAAATTTAATCCTATTGTTAAGTACTAAAGGATACTATTTAAAGCA
Organism: Archocentrus centrarchus; assembly: GCF_007364275.1. Taxonomy (NCBI): domain Eukaryota; kingdom Metazoa; phylum Chordata; class Actinopteri; order Cichliformes; family Cichlidae; genus Archocentrus; species Archocentrus centrarchus. The sequence goes on along the minus strand of NW_022060267.1, from coordinate 2,754,583 downwards.
ACCTAAGTTATGGTTCTATTTGACTTCAAGTCGATACTGTTAATCTATTTTAATTTACAGTTAGTTCTAATCCTTTAATTCTATTTTAGCTATTTAGTGTTCATTTAAGAAGTTAAGACTTTTAATTTCCTGTTTAAACACCTCTTGTTTCTATTTTAACCCAACAACAATTTCAATTCCACACACTGTAACAGAGATACTGAATGTGAATTGAGGAAAACAAAACACAGAAATAAATCCAGCAAAAGACTGAATAACTTGTGCGTCAAATCAATGTCCTGTCTTTTTGATGATCCTGAAGGGTTGATTCCCATTCTCTGAATCCAGTGCTATTTCAGCAGGATAACATGTGCAGGTCATACCAGTTTGGATGATTTGCAGTATCCAGCAGAGGGCGTAGCTCCTGCTAGACAGTTACAAGGTTCCTGGGTTACGGCTCGCCATCTTGTTTCTCACCAGCGGAATCCAACTCAGCAATCGACTGGAGTTTCCCCGGTCCAATTTCCAGCGGAACCTTAAAAAGGCCTGGTTTAATAACCAGCAAAGCATAACAAAAGTCCTTTTAACTTTGCTTTGTGCTGAAAGAAGTAATGTACTCGCCATTATGGCGGCTGAGCGGCCCGTGTCTGTGTGGGGGAAACCCCGTGCTCCACCCACACCTGCTCATCTGTTACTCCACGGGTTTTGAACATAAAACCACATAAATGCGCTACTTTAGCTTTCCGTTTCAATGAAATAAACATATCTTACAAATACATTCTTCTTAGGAAATAAAATACACTTTTTTAACTCACCAAGTTCAGTTCTGTAGCATATAACACTCCCGAACACAGTCGGGTTGGAAAAGAAATAAATATGCGGAAAGCTCCTACTCCAAAAGTGGAAAAATATTTTAAACAGGTAGACTTTCAATCGTCAATTTCTCTTATCTTTCTCTCTTTCACAGCACCTTCGTTCTCTGCTTTTCTGCTCCTTCTCCCCAGTGAACATAACAACCCGGTTGGCTGGAGGTGATCACATGGGGTCGCACACATCAATGTGGCTCTTCAGAATAAGAGATTTTACTCACACTTGACCGTTTTAGCTGGTGGCAAAATAAAAGTTGTTTTATATCCAAATAAAATATCATAACGTGAAATACAACATTCTTATTGTCTATAATTCCGACTTTTTACATTTCATACTTTTTTAAAGACCTATTTATTCTCCATTCATTTATTTATTTTCTATTTATCCAGTTGAGAACTATTTTTCTTTTTAAGGTTATCTTCACCTGGGTTACAATATATATATATATATATATATATATATATATATATATATATATATATATATATATATATATATATATATATATATATGAGAGCTATTTAAAGATGGCAATGCATTTCTAAGATAAACACAAGTGTGAATAGTAGGCATTGCTTTCCATTTATGCCCTGTATATTATCTTTGCCAATTTATAATAAAGTTTTACTATTAACATTTGCAGCAGCTTGAACTATTAAAAGAGTTACAAACATGTACAGGGAGGTGATTAGTGTGACTGTCATAGTTTGAAAGGTCACATGACATAATGAAATCTATGTTGAAATTGACACATCTCACTTTGCAGGTCCTCTTCCAGATCCTCACATCATGGCCAGCAGGGAGAAACACGTCCACTACCAGGGATATACAAGCTGCTGCATGGACTTGAAGGGGATGAGGAGCTGATCCTCTCAATGAGACAGAGGCTCGATCATTTCTATCATGACATCTACATGGATGTCTTCTTAAGTTGGAAACCCTGAGGAATGTAGGTTAATATTGCAATGCAACTGATATGCCTTTCATAAATACATTTTCTCTGACAATGCAAAATGGACTTAAATTGTGTATGTACTTCACACACACACACACACATATAGTTTTTCTTTTTTTAACAATCATTGCTCCATGTACAATGTTTAATAGAATTATTAAATGTTTGCAATAAACTGCAACAGACCTTGTTTCTGCTCACAGTTGTTTTTGAGTTGGTTGTATTTTATGTTTCCTCTGTTCTACCTGTGGAAACCACTTTAATCTCAGAGCTTTTATTTAGCTTGTATTTTGTATAAAAGCTTGAGCTACTTGATTCATGGAGCTCATGAAGCCGGGGAGCAGAGCTGAACACGAGTCAACAGTTCTTTACTCTGTTGCTTCTTGTTTTACTTCTCAAATGTTTCTAGAAGATTCAAATGATTCGTTCTCCTGTGATAGGAGAAAGTTTGGGAAAAAGCATCTTTTTTTATATACGTGCTGATTTGATTCGCTGTAGTATGTGTTTCTAATCTGATACAGAAAAAAGATCCTGATGGCTTGGAAGTCTTTCCTCCTTTTGTTTGTTACCCCTCTTTTTGCTTTCATACTACACATCTTTGTCAGTTGGTCTGGCACTTCTAGGGGAGACAAACTTTCTGGTTTTTTGGTGTGTTTTTCACATATTTGCATATTCAAAATAAAACAAGTGGCACAAAAAAGTGATAATTTCTGACATGAGAAATGCTTTTTTTCCCCCAATATCACTCCTTTGCTTATGAAGTTTTTGTCATTATCAGGCATGCAATTCAGATAAGATTGAATACATGTTCAATATGAAATGCTACTTTAAAATAACAACTCTCAATACAGATTCTAGTGAATAGAATCTGTATTTGTGCTCAATCTGTTATAAATTCAATAAATTTCACTTTCAGAAATAATTTTAGATATCTAAAAAAATATATATGAATACACATGAGATTAGCTGTAGCTCAGGAGGTAGAGCAGGTCACCTACTGATCGGAAGGTCAGCAGTTCGATTCCTGGCTGCTCCGGGCTGCATGCTAAAGTATCCTTGGGCAAGATACTGAACCCCAAGTTGCTCTCCGACGCAAGCATTAGAGCATAAATGTGTGTGAACGTTAGACAATAACTTATGGAAGTGCTTGTGTGAATTGGTAAAAGTGTTGTATAAGTGCTCAGACAGAGTAGAAAAGTGCTATATAAGAACCATTTACCAAATAGTTTTGCTTTACATGTACCTGCAAAAATCAAGTTAATTCTACTTAAGAAAAATCAGTAAATACATTTAACAAAATTAATTAATTTATACAAACGTTTATTTGTTTGATCTACATAATGAAATGAAGTTGCTTTTACTTGCTAAATTAATTTACTACATTGAAAAATTTGAGTGATTTATACAAAGTTTAGTTTTGCTTGATCTACTTGACAAAATTAAGTTCACTTTACTTGGATTTTATATTTCACGTAAAGAAATAAGTACTTTAAACACAGAACAGTCTTGCTTGATCAACATAAATAAATTATGCAAATAGTTGCCTTAATTTTATCATGTAGATAGGGCAGGATATTTTTATCAGTGTGTAAGAGTTTATTCGCTCATGTTAGATCCGCCTCAAATAAAGTTTCAGTAACACTGTCTAACAGCAGCTAACAGCAGCTAACAGCAGCGTAACTGATGGAGAAGTCCTGGAAATCCTCAACATCTGACCTCATCATGGACAGCAGTGAGATCATTCACTCAGTGACCTGTAGCGACTCCTTTCATGAAGTTCAACAGCCTCCTCCAAAGTAAACAGCTCCACAGCGCCATCATGAGGTAAACAGTGATCACAGCTGCACATTACACTGGCCAGAGTGTTTGAAGGGCTCCGGGGTCAAAACATAAAAAATCACAAAATATTTAATGTTTTTCTTCTCAGCTCTCAGCGGAGACGGTCGCACTTTTCTTCTCTCCCCAGCCCTTCCTTTTCCCCCTGCTTTGCTGCTTTAGAGCCTCTCTTCACACAACTTCCGAACTGGAATTTATAATTATGGATCTGGTCAGCTGGTCTCTCCATGCCATTGTTTTTGATCAATTTTTCACCATGAGGAGATTGGGGGAAGGAGAACCCTATTCCCTCTTATCAATTGACATTCCAGCTGGCTACGTTATGGATTCCTGTGTGGTGTGGAAGATGACGTGCCTGGCCGTATTGTTAATGGAATACACACACATTTGGCTTATTGACACTGGGATTTCTCCGAATTGGACCGGGAGATACCTGGTTTGTCGTTGCAATTCAGGAAGTCTAGGCAGCTGTCTGGCCTTGGTAAGGCTGCTTATGAGGGGAACGTAGGAAGGGTACAGACTCAAACTCAGACTCTGTATATCTGGAGCTGATTCTGAGGGGTAAGATCTTGGAGATGTATGTATCTGTTTCTGCACGGCGAAGGAACGAACCAAGAAGATTCGGATGAATTGGATTTTTCGCCACAGAGAGGTGCCAGTAAGACTGAAGGCTGTCAACAATTTAATCAGTACAGTGTCGGGTCGTGGTTTCGGCTCTCTCCCGTTGTTCTTCTTACCAAGCAGAGGGGAGATCAATGGAAACAATGCACCTTGAAAAACCACCACACTTCCCAAAAACTCACTGGAGATGAGCAGGTTTCGTTTTCAGGATTTATTAAAGCCCAAAGTAAAACAAAGTACAAGATAGCAAAAAGTTAAACAAAATGCAAGAAAGCAAAAAGCTTCTCCCGGGAGTGAGTGCCTTGAAGCCGTTACACGGAGATAAGGAAGACCAGAGAAAGAGCTTATCACCCAAATTTAGCCTGGCCTTTTATAGCCCAATCTCACACCTCCTGCAGCTGTTATCAGGGGAGGGGACATATTAAGATGCTCCTTAAGCAACAGTTCTATGAATTGATCTCGGGGGGGCTAGCAAAACACCCATCTTTCCCACGTTCCGAAGTCCAGGTGCGCCTCTGCCCCTCCCCTCGGGATTCACTCCGGCTACTCGCCCTCCCCTCGGGAGAAGCTGGGTCAAAAGTGCACTGGGTAAAAGGTGAAGCTCCTCACAAAGGTGGGGGCTAGCATTACTTAATGGAAAAATCCCAGGTTGCCTGCAGTGCAGGCCTCAGCATTTTTACCTGTCTACAGCATGCAGAGCTTCAGTGTGTGAGTGACAATATAGGTGACAAATAATACATAATGTGACCATTAATTAGAGTGTGTGATTAATATATATATAACAATACATGATAGAAAAATATTGATAGAAAATACTGATGTCATCAAGATAAAAATACACGACATTTCCCCCTTTGATGCCTACTGGTATCAACACAATGTATTTTTATCAATTCAAGAGTAAATATTTGTTTAAACAAGGTGAACATTGCAACACACTGCGTGAGCTGTTTTTATTGATATAATCATTTGCAAGCTTCAAACTAAATCTTCTCACTCACATGGTGTGCTCGTCACTCTGGAAGCTGTAATAACAAACAAACTAATCTTACCAATACAGCATTCCCACTTACAGGGCACATCACGCAGGTCAGAGGCACCTATACTTAGGGGTACAGTATATAAAGCACTTAGGATATAGTGGACATATGAAAACACAAAAAAATACAGCATTGGCAGAGGTTGTTTCAGAGCGAGATAGACTTAGCATCTTCCAGGTCACCAACAGTTCATCTAGCGGGCAGCAGCATCTTCAGGCTGCATTGGCTGGAGGGCCATTTCCTCCGGTGTTGCAGCAGCCTCTGCCTCAGGTTGCCAAGGGGCAGAGTCTTCCTGCCCTGCCTCCATGATTTCTTCTTGCTCCATCCTCAACCGATCATAGCAGCCTCTGAGCCACTGGTTCTCAACCATGAGCCTTTGGTTTTCAGCCACAAAGCTCTGATTCTCCACAATGAGCCTTCGGTTTTCAGCCACAAAGCTCTGATTCTCCACAATGAGCCTTCGGTTGTCAGCCTCAAAGCCTTCGATTCTCACTGACATGCCCTCCAATGGCGATCAGGGCTGCGGTCAGCTTATGGTTGGCTATTTCACAATTGCTGTTGAGCTCAGCATTCTTGCCTTGCAGTTGGTTCACCGTACGGTTCAGGCCCTCGTTCTTTTCATCAGTGCGAGCTCGATCAGCCTTAATTTCTCCCATCTCGCAGTAGGCTCGCTGTGAGGCCTGCTCCCACTTGATGTTCTGTATCAGGAGGTGAGACTCGTATTGCTCCTTCACAAGCTCTATCTCCTGACTTCTCTCTCGATGGCGGGCGTGCTGAGCGCGAACCAGGAAGTTGTGCCTCTTGCGTCTCAGCAGTCGAGCCCAATCCGAAGGCAATTTCCGCATTTCTACTTGAAAGACCTCCCTTGGCAGCTGAGCGAGATACTCTTGAACTCTTGGATCTCTCAGGTCTCCCCATGATGTCATCAGTATCTCTGATGCATCATTTTCACCAGGGTCGTCAGAAACCCCTGGCTTCTCGATGTCATCCGGCCCTCCAGTGGCGGGTAGAGAGACTCCCATAAGCCCTCTCTCTGATGATGTCATCCCGCCACGATCCTGCAGATCCCTGGGTCCTGGGCTGGGTGGTGTCATCGGTCCTTGTTGCTCCCACTGCTCGGTGGCTCCCTCTGATGCCCTGGAAGGTCCAGGCTGCTCTGGATCCTCTCTGGATGTCCACACTGCTAGCTCTCCTCTCTCATTTGGCCGAGGCACGACCGGTGTCGGGTCTGCACTGACCACAGCTCTCAGCAGAAGCCTTTCCAGTATGGAGCCAGGCTGGGCTGCACCTTGGCTGGTCGGGTACTGTGGGGGACTGTCAGAGCACTCTATCTTCCACAGTTGCTTTGCCATTACTGCTTTATCTATATCACATGAAACACACTGTCAATAATGTTCATTACATATAAGGCTATGCTAACTCAAAACAAAAACATTCTCCTTTCTCCTTCAATAGCTTCCCTTTTTTTTTTTTTTTTTATATATATAATTTGGTTATTACTGCAAGGGGAGGGGGTTTCCACCTTCACACAGTCACCTTTTACTCCCAAAGCTCTGGTTACAACATATCACCATACTCAGCCTCATCCTCATCCTCTGGCATGCCAAGGAGAAATGTTTCTACCGGTGACTCTGCACGGAGTGGCTCCCGTCCCATTGCCAGGTCAGTCTCCGGCTCTATCCTGACAGGAAACTGCGTCATTGTTTTTATGGTTTTGTTAGCTAGTGCTCTGATCAGGGGAAACACACAGCAGAATATTAGTCCAAGAATCAGGAAAAACAGGAAAATAGCTATTCCTGCAGCACGAAGCATTTGAGAGATAGACAACTTCTTAAACCACTCCCAGATGGAGAAGGAAGTGGAATTCCAGCTGGAATCCTTGATATGCATGTCCCTTAACTCCTTCAATTTATCCAACACTCTGGTGATATTTCCAGTTCTTCCTGTGTGCATTGGGATGGCCGTACAGCAGTCATCCCCGAACCTATCACACACGCCCTGTTCTTCTGCTAACATGGTCTCTATCAGAAGTCTATTTTGCATTGTCATTATTGATGTTGCATGCAATTGCTCAGTTACCCCTTGCAGTGCTGCAGTAGTCCAATTAAGGAAGCGCTGTTGGTTAAACCAGAGGTAGTTCAACCACCTAGAGTTTTTAGCGATGTACTGTGCATTCACTATGCTTCCTACCAGGGGTATGGAGCCTGCTGCTTGTCCGGATACGATCCAGTCTTCACCAATGGCCTGAAACTCTGCTGGGATGCCAAATGGCATACGATCTGCTGTGACATAAACATTAACATTCGGTTCCCATGGAAATTTTGACTCTTCTTCTATCTCTCTCTTAATCCTGTTCCCTTTTAAATTATCTTTATTGTTGGCCATGTCTATCACATACAATTGCCCAGTTAACATTACAGGTGCACAAATTCCTGTCCAATTAGCTGGTAACACTGACCTTAACTGTCTGTCTTCCTCACATATCCAGAACACATCTGCTAAAGGCAGGGTCCCCTTGGACAAGTCATAAACCCTTAACCACTGTGCATTAGTTTTGTTTTTCCCCATGATGAATGTGTCAACTTCTATTTCCCCTCTCCCATTTAAGACTCTAGCGCATTGGATTCCTGCTTGGAAAGTTGTGTTGCACAATTTCAAGCTCCACGTCCTATTACTAATTTGGAAGTAATAATTCTGAAATTCACACTGGAGCAATTTACTGCTCATGTGACTATTGAGATTAGATATTATGCGCTCATGTTCTTCTCCCAGGGCTACACAGAAAGGAAACACTAGGTCTCCTGCTGCATGAACTACAGGGGGTATCTGATATTGCTCAGGACCAATCAGTTTCAAAGGACATTCTCCTGATTCCTCACCCTGGCATGTTACCTGTGGCCTACTACCGTCTACATCTCGGGGTAGCGTGCAATAGGGCACGTGGGTGTGAGCCTTCCACATGACGCAATGAGCAAAACAATGCTTTCCCCCAATTGCTAAGCACTTTTCTACTCCTCCAAAGGGAGTGGCCAGGGCCTGTGGCACAGAGCGTCTGTGACACACTATGCAATCCTTTTTTCCTACCATACTTGCTGAAAACTTTAGCCACTGATAAAAGGAGTTAGTCTCCAAAGATGCTGAATTAATAGAAGTCAACCGGCAGAATTGCTGAATTAATTGCCTCTTGTCCCTACCACCTACTGTTACCCAAAGCCTTGCTTTTTCTAAAGTTATGGTTTTCCCACTTAAGATGTTCAAACACTGTCCCCAGTTGCAGATGACGTGTGATGCAGTCACTCCTCCCCTGCCACACTTTTTGGTAATTGCATGAGCTTTTATTTGAATTCCGTTAGTATCAAATACAATGATTAAGTTGTAAGGATCAGATTTAGCATAAGTGAGAATGATTTTTTGGCCACTGGGAAGCTTTTTTAATTCTACGGCTTGCACCGCTACTGCAGATAAGCAGTCGTGCATCCAAGCATTTTTCTTATTGTATTTAGGCAAAACAGGCCCTATTTCTTGCCCTGTGTTACCGATATAGAGTGGTGTTATTAGCAACATGTAAATCATCAGCCTCACTTTCCAATTCCCTCTACTCTTCCCCCTTTGAGGCTTATGAGTACATGTCCATAATTTTCTAGTCTGATTCCACTGTTTGTCCCTCATCTTCATGTTGACACCCTTTTTGTAGTCAAGCTATTTTGTCAAATGAAGTGTTAGTTTTTAATGCTCCACCTACCGGGGGATGGAGTCGGTGTTTACTGGACTATTTCCCTGGATCACACCCTTCACTGCTGCCTGACTCCCTGCCTTCTCTATCCACAGTGTTGGCAAAAGCACAGTGAGAATCTCTGACTTTTTCCCCAGAGTGTTTTTGTGCAATCAGCCGTTGAGACCTTCTGATCCCAGCCGGGCCTGAAGTCTCCTGTGTGGGAGGTTCGCCTTCTCTCTCTTTGGTCACTGGAGGAGCTCCCTGGGCAGGTGTCTGCGCTTTTACACAAAAGTTCAAGTGGTACCACCCGTTTTTACCTGCAACTTTCACGGCCGTCGGTGTTGCATAGATAACGGTGAAGGGCCCTTTACGTCTGGGTTGGTCCCACTTTCTCTTAATCACCTTCAGGTATACCTGGTCTCCAGGCTGTATAGACATCAGCTGTTCAGGGATGTCTGCGTCTCTGTCCTCTGTTGCTCCTTTTACCTGTTGAAAAATAGCTTTGTGAATATTAGATAATTGTCTTAGGTAACTACCCATTTCCTTCTCTAGTTGCTCCAATGAGGGGCCTTCGTACGGCCCCCGAAAAAATGGTAGTGGCATCGGCCTGCCAGTAACCATTTCATGCGGAGTCAAGCAAGTGTTTCTGTTTGTCTGCGACCTCATGCACATCAAAGCCAAAGGCAAGGCCTGCAGCCAACTGAGCTTTTCTCCACTCTCCTTGATCATATCAGCAATGATCTTAGCAATTTTTGCCTTTAAAATGCCATTCTGGCGTTCCACAGACCCCTGGGCCTGTGGATGATATACACATCCAAACTTTTGCTTAATACCCAACATTTTCAACATCACCTGTACAACTTGAGATACAAAGTGAGGTCCATTATCAGAAGAGATGGTGTCAGGCAAACCAAACCTAGGAAATACCTCTCTGCTCAGGAACTTTGCTACTGTTTTGTGGTCTGGATTTCTGGATGGGGTAGCTTCCACCCACCGACTGAATCTGCACACCACCACAAGAACATATCTCATTCCCTCTCTTCTATTTTCCACCCCCATATCTACAAAATCAATCATTAGGTGTCTGAAGGGACCATCAGGAGTAGGGATGTGTGCTGTGGGAGCTGAAATGCTTTTTCTAACATTGTAACGCATACATACATCACATTCACTCAAAGTTCTGACCATTTCCCTTCTTAAAAAGGGCGACCACCATATATTCTGTATTTTTCTAAGCACTTCATGCGTATTACAATGATCAACCCCATGCGCTTGTTTAATGGCCACACGCAGCATAGAACATGGCATGACAAACAGTCCTTGTACACTTCTCCACAGACCCTCATGGGGAGGAGAGGTGCTTCTTACAGCACCCCTCTGCTCCCACAACCGCTTCTCCCCTGGGGAGACGCTGTTTTGTGCTTGTATCAGTGATTGCAATGATGTTAGTGGGGACTCATGTGACTCCTCCAGCAGCACAGGAGCGAAAATATCTCCCACGGCTGCCTGTTTAGCTGCTGCATCAGCAAAATTATTCCCTTTAGCAATCAAAGTACCAGTTTTTTGGTGTCCTGGGCATTTGATTACTGCCACAGCACTGGGGAGCCGTAGTGCATCAATTAACTGTGACACAGCCTCTCCATGTGCCACAGGGGCCCCATCAGCCCTCTGAAATCCCCTTTGTTTCCAAATGCTAGCACTTACGTGACATACTCCATATGCATAGGCGGAATCTGTGTAGACATTAAGTCTCTTACCTGCACCCAGTCTACAAGCTGCAGTTAAAGCTTTTAATTCTGCAAGCTGAGCTGAACACGGCTGGTTAACCTTCTGCACTTATAGAGTAGTGAAACTTACATCTGCTGGATTAAGCTGAACGACAGCATACCCAGCCTGACAGCCTTGATTATTCCTGAAACAAGATCCATCCACAAACAAAGTTAGATCAGCTGCAATGGGTTCATTAAAAAGGTCTTCCCGAGCTCGCACAAATTTGTCGGTTTGCAATACGCAATCGTGAGGAGTTCCTTCATCTGGTAGCAACATTCTGGTAGCAGGATTAACAGTATCACATCTTGAAATGGTTAGTTCTGGAGCAGAAAGGATTACCTCATACCCTGTACGCCTGGCTTGAGTGATCACAAACCTAGGACTACTTAGCAATGCATGCAATTGATGTGAGGTGTACAAGGTTACAGGATGCCCCATAGTTAATGATCCTGCTTTTTGAAAGGCAAAAACTGCGGCTGCCAGTCCCTGATAACAGGGAGGGAAGCCTGCCTCTACATTGTCCAGTTTTGTACTGTAGTAAGCCAAAGGTTGTTTTCCAATGGGGGTGTCCTGCATTAAGACAGCATTAGCATAACCCCTCTTGTTGGCTACATACAGATGGAAAGGTTTTGAGTAATCTGGGTTACCCAATGCTGGAGCTGACTGCATGTCCTGCTTCAACGCCTCAAACGCAGCCTCCGCCTCCGCTGTCCACTGCAATTGAGAATTAGCATTAGCTTGTCCTGCTGCCCATAGAAGGGCTCGCAGGGATGCAGTTTTGAAAGCATAGTCACAAATCCACTGTCTGCTGAATCCTGCCATTCCTAAAAAAGTCAACATTTGGCCCACTGTCTGTGGTTTGGGGGCTTTAATCACAGTTTCTAGTTGAGAAGGAGCAATTAACCTCTGCTGTCCACTAAGTTGCCTTCCCAGATACTCCACTGTTTGTTGGCAAAACTGCAATTTTTCTTTACTCACCTTGTGTCCCCCCTCTGCCAGCATTGTTAACACTTTAATGGAGTCCTGCTCACACTGCTCCTTAGATGGGCTGCAGATCAACAAATCATCTGCATATTGTAAAACAGTGCTGGGAATATCTAAATGTTGCAGGTCTTTAGCTAAGATTTGGTTAAAGATTCCAGGAGAATCCGAGAACCCCTGTGGGAGTCTGGTATATAGGTACTGTTGATTTTGATAAGTGAAGGCAAATAGGTGTTGTGATGCAGGGTCCAGTGGAATGCTGAAAAAGGCAGAACACAAGTCAATCACTGTGTACCATTTAGACTCAGGAGGGATGTTGGACAGCAAAGTGTGTGGGTCAGGAACAACAGGTGTGTCAGTTTTGACAATTGCATTTATAGCACGGAGATCATGCACTAATCTATAACTATCAGAATTTGACTTTGGTATTGGAAGAATAGGTGTGTTGCAAGGGCTGGAGGCTTTAATGAGTACCCCAGCCTCCACCAGTCCCTCAATGGTGGGTTTGATACCTTCAATGGCGTGTGATTTGAGTGGGTACTGTTTAATGTAGGGCAATTTGACCCCAGGTTTTAGTTCGATTTTAACTGGTTGGGCCGATTTGACCCTTCCCACATCTGTTTTACTCACAGACCACAGCTGAGCAGGAACCTGCTCCAAGAGCTGCTCCTGGTCAATGGTTAATGGCAGCTGACTGGCGCACCTTTTATTCACTAATACTTTAGTGGCAATGCTTTGATCATTACTTTTCATTGAAATCCTAATAAACTCTCTATCTTTTGAAATGTGTATTAACTTGTTGTCTGTCGCCTCCCATTCTGATATGTGCAAGGCCTTTTTAATCATTGGTCCCATTTCGTGAGAGTCATGTCCTCCCGCGATCAGCAGAGTAACGTGTGGAGCAGCATTTGGCACCTGATACCAGTTTCTCAGTTCATCCGGCAAAGTAACAGCAGCAGCCACACCCTGTGGACCAATATAAATGTCATTGAGAGTGATAAAGAAAAGTTTTTTATTGATTAGTTCATCAAAACACAGTTCATAGTCTTTATAATCCTGTTTCTCATCAAACAACAATGTACAGTGTAGTGGAAGCCTGGGTTCAGCAGCGTTCCTCACTTGAGTCCACACCCAGGGCTCCCACAATTTCCATTGGTTATGTAGCATGGAGTCTTCAGCTGCAAGTTGCAGCCAAAATACTTTAGGTTGTACCTGTGACACAACTTCTGTGTCAGCCTGCATTGTCATCATTCTATGCAGCTCCTCATGGGGGAAATCTATTTGTAGTCCATCCGCTGTGCACATGATTTTGGCTTTCAGAGCACACAAAACGTCTCTTCCCATGAGATTTATTGGAGTGTCAGCTGAATACAATAATTGTGAAACAATAACTTTACCTGCCACTTTCATCTGAACGGGTTGGGTCAAAGGAATTACTTGAGTTTTTCCAGAGAAGCCGACGGTCTTCACAAATGATGAAGATAGGGGAAGTTCCTGTCCCTCAATTCCGATACAGGAGTAGGTGGCCCCTGTATCAATCATAAAAGAAAATTCGTGTCCTTGTATTTCTACAGATATGACAGGTTCGCTTGATGAATTAAAAGATATGACCGGTAATTCCTTTTCTTCGTCAGGCCTCTCCAAAAATTCCTATGGCCATCTTGTTGCTGGCCCAGCCCAGGTGTTAGCGGGGCAGTCCCTCTCGAGGTGTCCTGGCTGACCACACCCCCAACATGCAAAGTTACCTCTAGGTGGGCCATACATCTGATGAGTGGCTTGTGGGGGTCCCTGCAGAGGAGCTGACTGTGTTGCTCCTCCTCTCCATCCTCCACGCCGGACCCCTCCTCTCATCTGAGGCCTCCCTCGTCCACGAGCTTGCGGGTAAAAGTTCTCACCCTGGTTGAGGTGCACATGTATAACAGGCAGAGATGATTCAGGCAGAGCATTTAAAGCATTTGGGGCTGGAATTCTACCTGTTACCCGCGCAGGGCCTCCCGCTGGTGCTGTAGGCAGTGAGTGTGCCGGAAAAGATGCTCCATAGCTCTGTGCAGGGCCGACTGTCGGTGCTGTGGCCTGGGTCTCTGTAGGTGCCGTTATCAGAGGAGCTTGTGTCTTGGCTTTCTCCTTCTTCTGCTTGGACAGCTCTCCCAGCTGAAGCTGAGTCAGCCTGTTGGCTAAGTGCTTGCTGGTCTCCTCCTCCTTCAGCTTCTCCTTCCTGTAATAGTTCACGTGATGGACAACATGTTCAACAAACAATGACCATTCCATTTTATTCAATCCCACCACCTGCTCCAGTCGCAGCTGCACTGGAGTGGGCAGGCCTCTTTTTATCATACTTTTAAACAGAGTCTCTGTGGATTTATTGGCGTTCCACCGCTCCCGGTTTCATCCTTCCACTTGCGCTGAAATGCATACAGCCACTTCGTGGGGCACTCTTCCTCTTTCAGGCTCTCTCCTTCCAGCTTTGAGGGATCTCCGTTGTCAGGATACTGCTTTCTTAGGGACTCCCACAAAACAGTTCTGTGCATACCTAAGTTCACATCATCCAACAGGTTGCTCTGACAAACTCTGCTCAGTTTAGCAGTCTCAAAAATGTTTATGGTGGCGTGCTTTCCAACCACATGCATTAGCAGGGCCTTAATGTCCCCTAATGCCAGAGTAACCCCTGCAGTGTTCTCTTCCAAAGAAGTAATGAACTTACTTGCACCTTGTGTTAAATCCGGTAGTCTATCAGCCAATCCTACCATGTCCATGAAAGACCAGGGGACGTAGGTGGACACGCCTCCTTTCCTCATGATGGGGCACATGGGGATGCTGGGTTCCTCTTCATCCTCGACAGAAAGGCCTGGCCACTCCGGCTCTGGACCACAGTCCTTGTGTCCTTGAAGGCCTCCGGGCAGGCTGTATGCTCGCTGCACCATTCTGCCGCTTCTCAGTCGTATCCCTCTCTCTTCTGGCTCTGTTGCAGGGAGTTTGTCTTCCTCCCTTCTGGGCTGCCGTTGCCTGGGACGAGTGCTGTGAAAATCTATGGAATTATCTAGAAAAGGATTGCTAGACACACGGTTAGAGCGAGAGAAACAACCGGTCACAGCAGGTTCTCCTTTTTCTGGTAGATCTTCAGTGATGGTTCCCTTCAGCTCAATTCTCTTAGTCCTTGAGCTGTCACCTCCAGCCCTGGCTAGAGAAGGCATAGAAGAAGAACAAGTTTTTTGATTTGCTGTTTCCTGCTCTCTTACCTCTTGGGTTTGTTTAGTCATCCACTGATCCAAGCGCATCAGCGTTTCCTCCAGCATAGCTGTAGTGTTTGACAGTCTTTTATCAGCACCCAGGTTGCTCTGAGCTCCCTGCTCCTGCTCTTCATTGTTGACTCGTGCAGCCTCACGGTCCCGGTGAGGCCTGCTCTCCCTTCGCTCCAGCTCAGTCAGAGACCAAGCTTGGCCAGCCTCGATATCCCAAGTTCCGGGGGAGCACTCGCTTCCCTCCTCGGGCGGTTTCTCCAGTCCGCTTTCTCTCCACCTGTCTCTCAAAGTCACAGTTAGTTTTCCTTTTAATTCACAATCCATTTCTTGTGCCTCCACTCCTACTAGCGGTTGCTCAGAGGACATGCCCCTCACTGGGAACTGGCCTGCATTCAGGGAGTGAGAGGGTGACTCACCTCGCCACTCAGGGGCAGAGGGAGTCACTTGGCAACACTGAGACCCCTGCTCCCCATCTTTTTGCTTCATGTGTTCTCTAAGTTTTTGTTTTAATCTACTTCCCTCCAATTTAAACCACCCCAGCACTTCTTTTTCTTTAATTCTTTTGTCCTCCTGCTGCGCCGCAGGTCAGCTGCCATTTTCTTATTTATACTTAATTCCACCCTATCACAACTTGCCACATTGAAAGTACCACACACTGGCCACTGATTCTCCCCCTTGGTTCTATCATGCCATTTTTGCATACATTTTGCCACCTTCCGACGATGCCGAGGGTGTTGTTTAATTACCATTTTCATAGGTGAATTTGCAGAACTCCCCTTTTTAGACTGGTTGTGTCCCATCTCCCACGCCTGTTCTTCCAAGAAGAAAAGTAATAAAAGTCAGAGTCACCGGTTTGCAGGGTAGATTTGTGAACACACAGTTATTTCCCCAGCTATCACTTTCACCGCGTTCGTTTGTGTTTCTATCAATTCACATGTTATTTGATTTTATCCAACACATAGCTATTCATTTATGAATTTAATTTTAATCTACAGGGATGACCTTCTGACCTACTGGGAGTTACAGGGCTACGGCAGCATTCAGCAGCAGCTCTCTTTTTTTTTTTTTTTTGAATCTCCTCCTTCAGCAGAGAGCCTCTCTGCTCCTTCCCTCTTTGCGTCAGCACGCAGCAGCAGCAGCACCTCCTCTGAGGCGCCAAAGCAGCCAGACAGCAATCACCCCACCTTTTTCTTTGTCAGTTCGACTCCTCCTTTTGATTTCTGTTTTTTTTTTTTTTTTTTTGAAAAGGCTTCTTAAACAAAACAAGCACTTCCGGTCGACCAGCCAGTTGCTCACAGATCAGCTCACATTCCACAACTCTCTGCTATCCCTAAATGTTTTATTTCAATTTATTATTTCTGCACTAAGAGTTAACTTTTATTCACAAAAGGATTTCCTCAGCTTATCTCCTCCTCAAGGTCTCACTCTGTCTCTCCCCACAGCTATTTCCAGTCCCCGACTGGCTAATGTTTGTTTATATTTTAGGCTCAGATTATTTCCAAGCTATATATTATTACTATTTTGCTACTATTGTTATTCATGCTTTTGTAGATTTTTTATTTAATTCTTTCTTACTCCTTCTTCTCCCAGATATCTTAACATTTGTTTCCCCTTACTCTTCCATGTTATAATTAATTCTTACCTATTCTCTCAGGCTTTTTTAAATTTCATTTGACTCTTTTTCTAATTGATATTACTCCTATTATTGGTCTTAATCAATCCAATTATTATTATTTTTTTTTTTTTTTCTTCTTCAGAGGTTTGTCACATTTAAATGGGTTACTCTTTACTCAAATTTATTTAAACTGCTCCTGATTTCCCCTTTTGGTCTATCTGCCTTAGTGGATTTGACGGTAAATGTCCCGATGACCAGAAATATCTCTATTTGATTACCCCAAATAGCCCTATTTTAAGCCCACAACGGTCTACAAGCTTACTATTCACCCCTATTGACAAAAAGTCTCTCGTTAGTTTAGTTATGAATAACCTCTCACGAGTTTCTATAAGCCGCCTCTATTCTCCTCTATTTTCGGTCTCTTCTTTGCCACTTCAAACCCCTTTAAGCTACTCAACCCCAAACTTTTAGCACTTTGTGGTCACGTAGCTCAAACCCTAATAGTTAAACTCTCTAGTTTACGCCTTATCCCCACTTTTATGCAAGCCTTCATGTGGTTTGCATGAAGATAAGACAGACAGCCTCTTCTCTCCTTACACACACACACACACATCCACAGGCAGGCAGCCACCCACGCACACACACATACTACGGGCAGACACACACACACAGACCTGCAGCCAAGGCCTTTGCGGCTGCAGCAGCTTCTCTCCTCCTTATCCCACAGCAGATTATATTCTTGAAGCACAATTTACAGCAATAACAAGGATAAATGAATTATACTTTTCAAAAGCAGAATATACAGCAGGGAATAACTACAAGCCCAGGCAATATGTACAAAACATTACTTAAACACAACTTAACCAAGTGGCACCACTTATCCAGTGCCTGACGTCATAATCTCCCAGTCGGATCTCGATGTCTTATTATCAAAGGTTTCCCCCTTCAGAGAGCTACCCCTAAGAGCTTATCTTGATCCGCCCCTGGTTGTCGACCCCGACCGTGGAACCCCGCTCGTCAGAGCCCGAACCTTTAGCGGATTCTGAAGAGTCGTGCGGTAACCGCCGTGCGACTTTTTGCTAGCTTCCTTTTTTTTCATACAGTAAATCCTCCAAGTCGAATCTGTCAGTGTCTTGTCTAAAAGGCTTTCTGACTTGTCTCAGACAACCCCCAAGAGCTTACTTCCGGATACACGACCTGGGCAGTATCTCACGCGGCAGATAGCAGCCTGAGCTCGTCCGGCCCAAGATAAAGGTTTGGACCGGATAATTCTCAGCGGTAAATCTCCGCGAGGACCTATCACTTTATTCTCTTCAGCGCTACTCAATAAATACCACAGAACAGATACGACAAGACGAACAGACAAAACAAACACCATTCACAGCTGCAATCTCACTCTCAACACGCATTCATTCCGCTCCAGAGTTCAGCAAAGCAAGAAAAACCCCAAACACAACACCTGCTCAATCCAGGAGTCTCCTTTAATCCAAATTAGACCATTTTAGCTCAAAATAGCCGACCACAAAACCCTTAAATTTTACAAATTCTTTATCCAGAGCAAGACAGCTGTTTTATTTTGAAAGTGTAACCAGGAACTTGGGCGGAAGTCTCAGTCACCCGGACAACACCATTGTTGCAGAAAACTGCTTTACTTACTTTTGCGCGCTTTTGGTGTTCTCCGTAGCAACGTGAGGCTCCGGCCAAACCCTAGGTACCTCTCCAGCTGTTCTTATCTCGGAGTCCTGCCGCGGTCGCCAAGATGTCGGGTCGTGGTTTCGGCTCTCTCCCGTTGTTCTTCTTACCAAGCAGAGGGGAGATCAATGGAAACAATGCACCTTGAAAAACCACCACACTTCCCAAAAACTCACTGGAGATGAGCAGGTTTCGTTTTCAGGATTTATTAAAGCCCAAAGTAAAACAAAGTACAAGATAGCAAAAAGTTAAACAAAATGCAAGAAAGCAAAAAGCTTCTCCCGGGAGTGAGTGCCTTGAAGCCGTTACACGGAGATAAGGAAGACCAGAGAAAGAGCTTATCACCCAAATTTAGCCTGGCCTTTTATAGCCCAATCTCACACCTCCTGCAGCTGTTATCAGGGGAGGGGACATATTAAGATGCTCCTTAAGCAACAGTTCTATGAATTGATCTCGGGGGGGCTAGCAAAACACCCATCTTTCCCACGTTCCGAAGTCCAGGTGCGCCTCTGCCCCTCCCCTCGGGATTCACTCCGGCTACTCGCCCTCCCCTCGGGAGAAGCTGGGTCAAAAGTGCACTGGGTAAAAGGTGAAGCTCCTCACAAAGGTGGGGGCTAGCATTACTTAATGGAAAAATCCCAGGTTGCCTGCAGTGCAGGCCTCAGCATTTTTACCTGTCTACAGCATGCAGAGCTTCAGTGTGTGAGTGACAATATAGGTGACAAATAATACATAATGTGACCATTAATTAGAGTGTGTGATTAATATATATGTAACAATACATGATAGAAAAATATTGATAGAAAATACTGATGTCATCAAGATAAAAATACACGACAACAGTCTGAACCAAAACAAGTCATAGAATCAGGAATTTGGCTCCCTGGCAGCCTTGGACTGCCGCCTATCAAATTGTCTCCAGGATGTTTGTAAACAGATGCTCTACGCCCCCGCTGTCCTGTCTTCTTGTGACCTGTGTTGGACTGATCTCCCTGACCGAGCTGCTGATGAACTCTACATCTTATCAGAACTGTTAGCTGAGGAGGGAGTTTGAGTCAGCCCCACAGTAGCCCAACCCCGCCCCCCCCACTCGCCTCCGCTGGCTCCCCTGTCCATCCCTCCCCACCCTAGTGCTCCCATGCTATATGTTTCTGCCCTGTCGCAGAGGTTTTTGTAACCTTATACTGTGTATGTGTGAATGTATACAAAGTATGAGATGATTTTTTTCCTCACTCATCCCTATATGTTTTCACTATTGTTTCTGTCTTTTTAATAGCAGCGCCTCCAGAAGGGGGGCAGCATGGCCACAGTTCACCTATCTCCCCATGTTTGTTCTGTTTGGCTTCTTGGATGGGTGTTCTGTTAACTGTAATTTCCCCATTGTGGGATCAATAAAGTATCATCATTATGTTCACATATTTTTTATTCCTGATTTATTTATAAGTGCTGATATTATTGCATCCATCCATCCATCCATCCTCTTCTTCCTCTTCTGCTTTACCTTTTCCGGCTCTCGATGGGGGGCTGGAGCGTGTCCCAGCTGTCATAGGGTGAGAGGACGATACACCTGTACAGGTTGTCAGCCTGCTGCAGGTCTAAAGTGACATTGATCCTCACTTGTTATAAATATACACAGTTATAAATACATAGTCTCAGTGCAGGCAGCTGTCAGACTTCTTCAGCTGCAGGTTTCAGATCATTACTAAAACCTTCTTGTTTTTAAAAACATTTCCCTGAAGCTTCTCTCAATTCTTTCTACCTGATAGAAGGAAAATATGACCTGAATGAATGGTTTACAGAGTGGCTCTGGTGTGTGCAGGCTGATTATACACACAGCTCTGAACAGACACACAAATATGGCCGATGTTAGTTTTGGCCCGGGCTGCTTTTGGTGACGTCACAGGCTGAGCTGATAAGGAGAGGTCACATCCCAACATGACTTCAATCCATTTTAAGGAGGCACAAAGATACATGATCTCACCACCTCTTTAAAGATGTCCCTCAGTGCTGAAGCACTAACATCAACCTTCACTGAAACTAAGACACAAAATATAAGAGTACTGACAGTAAAATGATGACTGAGTCAACCTCAGAGAGAGTTCACCAGTAAATATGTACATGTGAGTGTTTGTTATCATATATTGTGTTTAAGTGTGACTGAGTGAGAGGCTTTAAGAAGGAGCAGAAACCAGTTTGATCAGGATTTAGTTTCTATGAGGGGAAACACATGCAGTCAGTGAATGAGGGAATAGATTCAGTGATCAGGGAAGTCTGCCCTTGGGCAAACATAATGTGGATTATGTTAAGTATGTACATTATCATGGTTATCATCATGTATGTGACACAGATCAGGTGAGACACACAAAACCTACCACACACCAAAAGCAGCTGCCATAGGCGTGCATTCAGTTGAATACAAATAAAACTTTATTTACAATATATATAAGTACACACAAGTCTCCCAGGTAGACTTTGATTAACAGAAAAAAAATAAACACATCTACAGATCAATGAAATAAAAACAAATTTAAAAAAAGAATTTAAAAAACTTCATAAAAACCAGGCTGATTCAGTCACCAGCCGTCCCGTCATAAAAGGAAAACAACTACACTGGAGGAGGTACAATAAACTCTATAGTTGGCGCGGACACTGATACACAGCAAAAACACAAGTTAACATAAACCCACATGCAAACAGGGTCACCCCCACTGTCCTAATTCACCACTACGCAACAGGCAGCTGAGCAAACAATGAGAAAGAATTCTAAAAGAAAGGGTCTCACACCAACTCCTCCACGTGTTCCCAAAAGATTAAAAAATAAAATAAAATACTAACAACATTAGTCGACGTAATTATCATCCACACAGTCTGGTTAAACTGACATCAGGGTTAAACAAAGCACCACAATTCAAACCCTGTCACCACCAGCTGTGACCTTTCCTTCCACACGGATGATAACAGAGAGAAACTTCAGCTTAGCCAGCCAGTGTCTGCAGCAGCATCATAAAATAAAAGGGCAATAAAACACCACTGGGCAAGGCAGAACAGCAGAGCAGTATTCTGCCTCCAGTTTTAGAGTCCACCCTGCTGGGAATGAAACAGGATCGCACCGCACACCACAAAGTCACCTGGTTTTAGGAGATTCACCCTCTCTCCTTAAACACAAGAGCGCTGAACTGCTCCTTAGTAGGGATGGGACGCTCGAAACAGACGCTTCGACACTGTGTCAGATGTTTTGAAACACTGCTCCGAAACCTGGTTCAAAACACCCATGTCACGTGACCGTGGCAAAGCGAGGCTTTGGTGCATTTCTCCGTAGCTCCGATAGGTGGCGTACCCGCTGCCAGAAGCATAAAAGTCAACCCAAACACATCGAAACTTCGAGGGTTTTTATGAGGAGAGAGGAGGAAGAATTTGATATAGTGACGTTGCAATTGATAGCGTGATTTAGTGAGTGATAGATTAGTCAAGTTATAATATTTATTCATAGGTTACTTAAAAGCAGACAGGTAGGATTACATTAAATTAATTCAGTTTAATTATAGTCAGTGATAGTAGCAGCGAGATAAAGATCGGTACGAGATAGTGCAGCAGTTCCAGGTGTAGTCACATAGACCAGATAGATTAAGACGGAACATCCCTGTAAGAGATCCTGATCTGCAGTGTGGGAGCATTTCCATTTGGACACACCAAATAAAGTCAGGTGTATGATTTGTGCTGAGCAGCTGGCCTACTGCAATAATACATCTTCTATGATGCTCCATTTGAGGAGTGCCCATCCTGCCATTTTAGAGGGTTCAGAGGGAGGTAATGTTCCCTCTGTACGTAGGCCTGCTCCTGGGCCATCTAATCAAGGTATGCATTGTTTGAAAGATTATTCAGATTGAGCCTTAATGCATTAAAACTCACTGAGAGTGGCCACAGTTTGAAATGGGACTCAGTAATGCCCAAACAATAAATCTCAGCCACATTACAGGACTCCATTGTCAACACTGAACTAGCAAACAAATGCTGAAAAATGAGAATTGTATTGAATCAATGTTTCCTGCCTGTCTGTATTTATGCAAAAACCACCAAAGGCACAATATATTTGTGTCTGTGTGTATTTGACATAATATTAACTGTAATTCCCAAAGACTTGGAAATGTGACAGCACACTGAACAGAAACTCCCTATAACACAGTTTGGTTGTTTAGCGTATTTTGGCAATGCTGTTGTGTGTTTAAGTAACAGCCTCATACCCAAAGCAGTTGTTGATGATACCTTTACTTAATTAACTCTTTTGGGATTGATTTGATGTTCTCTGTTAAAAGACAGGCAGAAAGAGTTGGATGAGGCTCTGGTGAACTTGGTGTGAAGGATTTGCAGCCCTTCACTGTTGTGGAGGATGAAGGTTTTAGGGCCTTTGTCCAAAAGCTTGACCCCAGCTACAACCTGCCATCAAGGAAAGCACTCAAAGAAATGATGGAGGAGAAGTACAAGATCACCAAGGAGAAAGTGAAGGCAGCCTTGTTACAAAATATTTTATTTCATACATTTATTTGTTGTGCATTACACTGAATTAATAAGCAACTGAAACACGTATTAAAACACAGTTCTTTACAGTCACAGCTTGCAGGCGAGAGTTTTTCTTGCTTTGTTGGATGCTGGTTTCTCCCAAAACATGTGCGGATCATAATTATTGATAGTGTGGTGTAATAAGTACCCTCGCTTACAATTGTTCAGCACTTGTGCATTTCATTGTTTCAGAGAACGTCATTATACAGATGTGGACTGAGCTAAAGTAGCCACTGGGTGTCACTATAGAGATGTTTCAGATTGTTTCGAAGTCTCGACACAATCGCTTCAAACGGTTCAGTGTTTCAGAAATGCTCGCTTTGTCCATCGCTGCTCATTAGGTTACCAGAGAAAGTCAAAGAAACTCGCTGCACACGTCAGGGATGAATCGCTCCGACGTGTGCCAGCATTATAGAATGATGATCGGCACCTGTGCTTTTAAAAGGGAGGACCCTGCCCACATGGGGTGGGCAGCACACTCAGGTCACACCATTACATGTATATGAATCTGTTTAACTCTGTGTGAGAACATGTGGCATGAAAGTTTATTCATTTGTTCTTCGTGCCTCTCAGACTTTGACTGGCTGTTTTCCCAGCTAGAGAAGCATTGCACCACCTAGTGGTCATTTCTTTTAACCACGTAATTACATGTGTACAGCTCACAAATGCATATACAGTCTTAGAATATTAAAAAGTAGATGTAGGTGTATGTGTTATAACTAAAGGGTGCTGAGGTATCCCATCTTCCACAGAAAATCGTCTTTGCCACTTCGGCACAAGTATAGAGTGAAATAAGTTCAGCGGAAAGAAACACTAGACCCCGAACAAAACTCAGATGACCCAGCTTTACACCAGCATTTAAACGCACCGAGTTACGCACGAATCTGGGAGCTCATCGGAAGCGTGAAATGTGTCTCAAAAACTTTGTGCACTCGTAACTGTCGTTTTGTCCATGTGTATCAGGTGATTCGTGTATTACAAAAAATTACAAATCCAGCATTACAGACACACAGATATTTGAGTCAATTTTCTCTCCATACGCCACCAAGAGAACAGAGAGAAATGTGTGAAGTGTGGAATGAGTGGGTGAAAACACTCAGCACGTAAGTCACTGATTTATTGGTGCTGTTAAAGCAGATGTCAGGATCTCAGGGAGTAGTGGACTCATCTCTGTTCTTGTCCTGTTGGACCTCAGTGCAGCTTTGATACTGTTGACCATAACATTTTATTACAGAGATTAGAGCATACTATAGGTATTAAAGGTACTGCACTGCAGTGGTTTGAATCATATTTATCTCATAGACTCCAATTTGTTCATGTAAATGGGGAGTCTTCTTCACACACTAAGGTTAATTATGGAGTTCCACAGGGTTCTGTGCTAGGACCAATTTTATTTACATTATACATGCTTCCCTTAGGCAGTATTATTAGAAAGCATTGCAACAATTTTCATTGTTATGCAGATGATACTCAGCTTTACCTATCAATGAAGCAAGATGACACACATCAATTAGTTAAACTGCAGTAATGTCTTAAAGACATTAAGGCCTGGATGACCTCTAATTTCCTGCTTCTAAATTCAGATAAAACTGAAATTCTTGTTCTCGGCCCCACAAATCTTAGAAACATGGTGTCAAACCAGATACTTACTCTGGATGGCATTACTTTGGCCTCCAGTAACACTGTGAGAAATCTTGGAGTCATTTTTGACCAGGATATGTCCTTCAATGCACATATTAAACAAATATGTAGGACCGCTTTTTGCATTTGTGCAATATTTCTAAAATTAGAAACATCCTTTCTCAGAGTGATGCTGAAAAGCTAATTCATGCATTTATTACTTCTAGGCTGGATTATTGTAATTCATTATTATCAGGCTGTCCTAAAAGCTCCCTGAAAAGCCTTCAGCTGATCCAAAATGCTGCAGCTAGAGTACTGACAGGGACTAGAAAGAGAGAGCAGATTTCTCCCATATTGGCTTCTCTTCATTGGCTCCCTGTTAAATCTAGAATAGAATTTAAAATCCTTCTCCTCACATACAAGGTCTTGAATAATCAGGCACCATCTTATCTCAGAGACCTCATAGTATCATATCACCAACCAGTCTCAGCAGATGACCCCCCCTCCATGAGCCTGGTTCTGCTGGAGTTTTCTTCCTGTTAAAAGGGAGTTTTTCCTTCCCACTGTCACCAAGTGCTGCTCATAGGGGGTCGTTTTGACTGTTGGGTTTTCTCTGTATTATTGTAGGGTCTTTACCCACAATACAAAGCGCCTTGAGGCGACTGTTTGTTGTGATTTGGTGCTATATAAATAAAATTGAACGGAATTGAAATTATTAGTGTGTTATTTAGGGTAAGAACACTCATAGATGAATGAGGCCCAGCGTGTGGTTCTGAAGGAAACATCCCAATCTAACCTGGGACAGGTGTGTTTGCTCATGCTCAGTGTGCAGGCAGGTGTCAGACTGTTCTCTGAGCTCAGGTTGGCTCAGGTTACCTGATGTAGAAGGTGCGGTTGGCTCTCAGACTCCCAGACGAGCTGTTCATCATCTGCTCCCTCAGGTCGTGGATCTTTGCTTCAAAGCGGCTGTACTCTGAACACACACACATGAGCAGAGGTCGTTACACAGACACACACACACACACACACACACACACACACACACACACACACACACACGGCCATCAGGACCCACCATCAGCATCACTACAACAATCAGAACATACTGCTTCATAACCAGGCTCAGCCTATCAGGAGAGTCTTTACACATTGTGTGTGTGTGTGTGTGTGTGTGTGTGTGTGTGTGTGTGTGTGTGTGTGTGTGTGTGTGTGTGTGTGTGTTCTCACCCTCAGGTCTGTACTGTGCTGCTATGGAAACAGTCTGTCCAGCATTCTTCAGAGCTGCTGCTGCCTGCTCATGTGTGGCGTACCTGAGGTCCACCCCGTTCACCTACACACACACACACACACACGTTAGATCAGGGGTCGGCAACCTGTAATTCGGAAAGAGCCATTTGAACCCAGTTTCCACGGAAAACAAAACAGTGAGAGCCGCAAATACTCGCAGAAGCTGGTAGCCGCTACCGCGAGTGATTGATAAAGTGATTGATAAACGAAAATAAATAAATAGATAAATAAAATGATTTTATTTTAATATTTCAAGATGACAATAATGTTCCAATTTAAAACTACAACAAAAACCGAACTGACAAAAATAAAATGTACTTCAACTGGATACTTATAATTTACTTCTGCGAGCCGCACAGAGCCGCAGATGAAGCCTGGATGAGCCGCGGGTTGCCGACCCCTGCGTTAGATGAATGAAACTGCGGTCATTACCTCAATCTGACCAGCAGGGGGCAGCCTTACACTTTAAACTGAATAGGTGTGTCTCTTCTGCCACCTGCTGGTTACAGACTGATCTGCTCTGTGACTGAGGACCAGCGTTATGGTAAAACCAGACAAAGTTACTCATTACAGTACTCTGATTACTTCATTACTGTAAAGACAAACACAGCTAAACACAAACCTCCAAACAGCCTGTTTGTGTGTTTGTAGCCTGAATGCCTTTATACTGTGGAGGTATTCCTGTTATTGTGGGTGAAAGAGAACATCATCAGACTGTGAGCTGCTGAGGAGCTCTGCTGTGGAAGAAGCTCCTGCTGAGCTAATCTGAGCTCCACACCTCAGTACAGACAGATGGTGCTGCAGCTCTTATTCAGCTAAAGCTACAGTCAGTGAGGGAGCTGGTTCATGAAGGAGGAGCTGCCAAGATCAGCTCACTACAGCAAGTCACCTCAGTCAGTTAATACAGATCATGTAGAACAGGATACCCAGCTGTCTGAAGATACAGACCACCACACTGAGGGTACAGAGTAAAGCTCTGTGCTTTGGCTGTTGTTCTGTGCTGAACATTTATTCTGTGCACTGAGGATCTGGTCTTTATACTCAGGTCTGTGTACTCACACTGAGGATCTGGTCTTTGTACTCAGGTCTGTGTACTCACACCAAGGATCTGGACTTTGTACTCAGGTCTGTGTACTCACACCGAGGATCTGGTCTGTGTACAGTGAACCCTCGTTTATCGCAGGGGTTACGTTCCAAAAATAACCCGCGATAGGCAAAATCCGCGAAGTAGTCAGCTTTATTTTTTACAATTATTATACAGTACTATAGAAGGAAACCAAAGATCCAAACCTGTTTTCAAGCCGAACACATTCTGTACTGGACAGAGAGGAGGGACGGAGGAGATTGATTGACAGCCAATCAGGACGCAGAACACGATGCGCGTTCATACACTTAAAAAAAAAAAAAAAAAAAAAGCATAAAAAACTGCACTAAAAAAAATCCGTGAAACAGCGAGGCCGCGAGAGGTGAAGCGCGTTATAACGAGGGTTCAGTGTACTCAGGTCTGTGTACTCACACCGAGGATCTGGTCTTTGTACTCAGGTCTGTGTACTCACACTGAGGATCTGGTCTTTGTACTCAGGTCTGTGTACTCACACTGAGGATCTGGTCTTTATACTCAGGTCTGTGTACTCAGGTCTGTGTACTCACACTGAGGATCTGGTCCCCCTTGCGGAGCTCTCCGCTCAGGTCTGCTGGCCCTCCTGCGAGGATGAAGGAGATGAAGATGCCCTCTTCGTCCTCCCCGCCCACGATGTTGAATCCCAGGCCGGTGGAGCCGCGCTGCACGCACACCCGGCGAGGCTCCCTCGAGTAGTCGTCCTCTCCCATCATGCCGCGGGGTATGGGGGAGTATCGTCGTGGCGATGGAGGAGGGAGGGCTTGTGGGTAATCACACATGTAGTCTGGCTCCATGTAGGCTGCAGAGAGGACAGAGGAGTCAGCAGCTGCTCTGCAGAGGCTCCTGGATCAGGAACACTGCTGACCCTGAACTGTGGATCAGGGACGGGTTAAACCTCTGCTTACAGACTGGGTTTGATACATTATTAGGATCTAGTCTGAAAAAAGAGATCAGGAACTTGGATCAGCTGTGTGGGCAGCTCTGAGGAAACAGAAACATCTGATTTGATCATGCTGCTGCTTCTGTTTCAGCCCCGACTGAAGCTGCTGTGATGACCTCATCTCTGCTTCTGCAGGACTTTGATGGATATTTGGCTCCACCTGCTGTCTCTCTCTGACTGACCAATGAAATGAAGCGTAATGAAAATCACACAGGTGGACCACCTCATAATCAATCATAATCAGTGAAAGCAGTGATGTGGAAAATGATGGAGTCAGACGTTTATGTTAGTGGTGCTGAAACAGACACACTGATGTGTGTGTTGGTGTTCAGAGCAGAGCAGGTGTGTGCAGCATTGTTACTGTTATTAATGGATCAGCAGCTCATTCATGAGCAGGATGAGTGGTACCTACAGCTGGTCAGGTCGGGGGGGCTGTATCAATCGATCGGGTGGATGTACTGTGAGGTGGGCGTGGCCACCTTCAGGTAGACCACCTCCCCCATGTTCTTCAGGGCCGACACGGCGTCTTCATGCAGGACGTCCTCCAGAGACATGTGGTTGACCTATTGGGGGGTCAGAGCCTCGAGTTAGACCACAATCTGTTCAGTTTAGCCTGTCAGAGAGCACAAACAGTGTGAGGTCACCCACCGCCAGGATTTTGTCTCCAATCTGTAGCCGTCCGTCACGGTGTGCCGCCCCGCCCTCGATGATCTTGGTGACGTAGATGCTGTTGTCTCCAGGAACGTGCTGGTTCCCCACACCCCCAGCTATGCTGAAGCCCAGACCTGCACCAGAGGGGGGACAGGTTAGATTAAAAACCCCAGAACCCAGAGGGAACCAGAACCATGAGAAAACCAGGAACCAGATCCCAGTGGGAGCTGGAACTCAGAGGCATCCAGAACCTCGAGCAGTGAAGATCAAGCTCTGATTGATGGAAAAACAGCATCTAAACGGTCTACAACACAGAAAGTACCTTTAAGGTTCTTTTCAATGGGATTAATGAAAGTCTATTAGGTTCTTCATTAAGGTTTAGAAACACACAGAACAATTAGAACCTTTAAAATGAGGTTATATTAAAAATATGAAGTTCCTGTGACTCAGGTTCTTGAGCCAGTCTACTATCATCACTGAGGTCCATACCTGGAAGATCACTGACTTACTGTCTCTGATGGGTAAATCAAGGACCTTTGTTTAATATGATGTTTAATATCCCAGTTATAACTATAACGGGCAGCATGGTGGCGCGGTGGTTAGCACTGCTGCCTCACAGCTACAATGATATCTAGAAGGTCTGGGTTTGATTCCACCATGGCCTGGGCCTCTCTGTGTGGAGTTTGCATGTTCTCCTGTGTCTGCGTGGGTTTCCTCCCACAGTCCAAACACATGCACTTACTGGGGTTAGGTTAATGGGTCACTCTAAATTGCCCACAGGTGTGAATGGTTGTCTGTGTCTCTGTGTTGAGAGACAGGCTTCTACCCTGCCTCTCGCCCTATGACAGCTGGCATAGGCTGCAGCCCTCCCACGACCCTGAACAGGATGAATGCATGGATGGATATTAATGGATATTAACTATAATCATGTGTTACTTTCTAAGCTCTGCAGAGTTTTCGCTCATTTTTAAAGCAGAAAGTAAAAAGCAAAGCTCGTGTTTATGTAAAATAAGCAGCGATCAAACAGGATTATTGGATTCATATTCAGAGGAGTTTTAGGTTTGTAAGAACATGTAGTCATTATAACTGTTTGTGCAGCTTCATTGAGGGTCTGCAGTTCAAACTTCTCTCTAAAAGCAGCAGCTCTCTGGTTCCTCTGGAGTCCCAGTTGATCACATGACAGCAGAACAGAAAGCTTTCTGCTCTCAGGTCAAAGTTCAGTCCATGTGCAGATTAGAGACCTCGTTTTCCAAAATGCATCTCAGAGTTCATCTCTGTGGCTCTCATTATCTGAAAATGCCACCAGAGTCTGTACCTTCTCAGGAAGTTTAACTCCTTTGGAGTAAGTGTAAAATCTATGAGGATGTTTTACTGCTCATTTATTGAAAGTAAAATCACCTTCTCCATCACATGCTGGTTCCACACAAAAAGTCTCTAGTGTAGGAACCGCTTACACACGATTATCACCACTTGTGGGAAAGTAACTGGCCTGCCGCTCAGGAGCTTGTCTCTGGTGTATGATCAGCTGGTATATAGATTAGCACATAGGATCATCCAGGACCCGTCTCATGCTCTTCACTCAGCATTTGAATGGTTTCCTCAGACATGTAAAACTCAGAGAAGGAGAATGACCTTTATTCAGCTTCTGAACATGTAGTTCAGAGTTTTCTTTTTTATCATTTTGTGGTTAATCGGTTACAGCTCAAATACATTGTTCACTGAAACACCACTTATTTTATCTGCATTTGTCCATATGAAGCACTGCATTTACTTTATTTATAATACTAAATTAATCTGATGTGATATGTATATAGATATGTTAGAAACACATATGTATGATCGTAGTGCGGCTTGTGCCTCTATTTATTGTTATTTTTATCTTATTTATTGTAGGACTTGTATTTATGCTACTGTTGCTCTGTGTGCTTTTAAATAAAGGTTTATGAAATGAAATGAAATCTGTTACCAATGATGAGTGAAACTCTAGATTTCCATGATTCCTGATCTGGATTAGACACTGCCCCCACAGACTGACCCCCCACACTAACTGATGGGCTCTTAGAGTACAGGTGAGCTCCAGGTGTACCAGAGCTCCTCAAAGCAGCAGTGTGTCTGATATAACAGGACATGTTCATGTAGAATCAGGTCTGTCTGATGCACCACAGAGACTCTCCATCCTGGATGATCACCAGCTGTTATTGCTAACAGGTTTATAAAGCATCGTTACAGTATGTGGACCTGCTGGAGAGTTAAAGGTTAAAGTCCTGGTGAACACTGATCATCTCTTGCATGGAGCCTCGTTGATGGCTTTAATTCTTCTTCAGCTGAGATCAACATGAAACAATGACAGGAAGTGTCCAGCAGAGGGCGGCAGAGCAGCAGAGATCCACAGTTACATAACACCTGAGCACCTCCTCTCCTCCCGCCTCACCTTTGGGTCCTTTCATGAGTTTGATCTGTGTGATGCGTTCGCTCGGTGGGCGTCTCCGCAGCACGTACAGCCTGACCACAGGCCCCGCCTCCTTCAGCGCCTCCACGGCGGTGGAGTGAGTGACCTCTCTGACGTCCACGTCGTTGACGAATACGATGCTGTCGTTCACCCTGGAGAGGAAGAGAGAGAGTCATCCTCAGTACCTCAGACAGCTGTTTGAAGGCTCAGGTGTGACCAGGCTCAGGCTGGACTGCTGCTTTAAAGGTGAGTGATGCTTCATGTCCTCACAAACACACCAACACAAGCGTGGGTCAGTAAACTCAGTCTGAGCTGTTTCTCCACAGTTTTATCTTCACTTTCTGTCTCCTGCAGTTTGTCCTTCAGGCTCAATAATTAGATTTAATAAATCAAATGTAAAATTAGGATTCAGCTTCATCTGATGGAGATTCAAGTTGTGTAAATGATGACAGCAGACATTATAAAGAAATTATATATTTGATAACAAACTTTTATTCTGTCTGTGATGATGTCAGAGTGGGTCAGGCTGATTAAAGTGACGCGTCATGCTCCACACTGACACGTGTGATCCTCCATCATCAGATTAAAATGGAGGCTCCGCCCTTTATTTACCCGTTGCCATGGTGAATCCTGGTATCAGAGCTATATTGATGATGGCTTTCTTTCCTTAGTCACGCATGCGCTGAATCAGGGTGATCATACTCAGAGCTGATCAACTCAGGGTGAGTTTTTAAACTCAGTTTGTTGGACCTGCTTCCTGGAACAGACCCTGCTCTCTGTGCTCCTGGTCTGATCAGAGATCTAAGCAGAAGCTCAGAGGAGCAGAGCTTTGTCCACTGTTGTGGATGAATTATCTTTGCATGTTAGACAATCGCCCACACTGTCCATTTTTAAAACTCATCTTAAAACTCATTTATACTCTCTGGCCTTAAACCCAGCATGAGACATTGATCTTACCTGTTTTAATTATTGCAGTTTTTATTAATTTTTAAATAATTGCTTTTTTCCCTCTTAATATTTTTACTCATTTGATGTACAGCACTTTGTGTTTGCTGTGGCTCTTTTAAAGTGCTTGATAAATAAAGCTTAGTAAGTTTGGTGATCTCCTCAGCTGTGAGTGATCTGTGTTATCAGCCAGACCTCTTTAAGCTAGAGGAACACATCCACTCATCACCAGATTGTTGATTTAATCAGTTAGTGAAATCAGCTCTCTTCTATCTGCAATTTTGCCTCTCTGGATACAAATCAGTGTTTAACCTCCAACTCCTTTTGCACTGGATGTCTAAACCCTGAGAGAGCAACCTGAGTGTGAGTGAGCTTGCAGGCAGGTAGTTAGAGGACTGTGCACAGTGCTGTCAGGGGGCAGCTGAGGACAGAAAGACTTGGGAGTCTCTGCCACTGCTGGATTCACAGTTAGCTTTCTGTTGCACCTTCCACTGTAAATAAACATGCTGATCTTAATTTGGGATCTGCGTCTTGAACTAGTCATGACTGAGTTTGGACTCAGGTTTTATATTTATTCAAACTGAAGCTGTGAGCAGCAGCTGAAGCTCAGAGTCTAACAGCTGAAGCTCCACCATCACTTCCAGCATGTTCTCAGAGTGATGCAGACTCTCTGCTGGGAACATGTTTCTATGAGCAGCTCGTTACTGAAACAGCTCAGGCTGTGTGTCATTGTCACCGAGTGTGTGTGTGTTAATGTGGTGATTTAGGAAATGTGGTTCTGCTCCATTCTGACCTGCTGCTGAGTCTGAGTCACAGATACACACCTGTTCACACCTGTTCAGTCACATTAATCTCACGTCTCCTCCATCAGGCTCAGAGTTAGCTTAGAAACCAGCAGCAGCACTGAGAGAGACTCAGACTCAGAATCCTTCACTGCTGTGTTCCATAAATCATCTCTCAGATTATTTTCCTGTTAGATTTTTATGTTGTTTATAGATTTTTATGGTGTAGGTGGCACTCATGGGGATTATTTTCTGTGGAAGTAAAGTCATGTGATCCATGAAATGCCTCTTTTAGATTGGTCCGATTCTGTCAGCCCCTCCCCTTCCATGTGAACATGTGGGGGGAAACTCTGGGTTACTTTAGTTTATAGCCAGCTTTGTGTGACCTCTGACCCTGATCACCAGTGTTAGGGTCAGATAGTCCCTGGGCTAAAACAGGAAGTCATCACTGAAGCACCAGAAGCTGCAGTTCCTCTGCTGTCCAGCAGAGGCGCCACAGTGAGTCAGTCCCCATAGACTCCCATGTTAAATAATCATGTTTACAGCCTGAAACAGAAGCTGCTTTGGTCTCTGTGGATAAGTTCCCCCTTCATAACAGCTGTTTCTGTAACTCACCTGTTTGTGTTATTAGGGGCGTGGCCTCTTTGACTGACAGGTGGTTGTAGCTGTAGTCAAAATGTCATATCTGATATTATGCAGTAGTTTGAGCTCTTATTGATGAACATTTTGAATCTCCAAACATTTTGGTCTGGTTTTAGACAACTTGATTCTGCCTTTAATAGAAACTAGTCACCACAGTCACCTGTTAGGCTGCTGGATTAGAGGAAAGGTCATGAGGTCACCAAAGTGCCAGGTTTATCAGCTGAGGACCATGAGTGAGACCACTGAACCTGACAGCATGTTTCAGTAGTTCAAGGACAGACGGGCTGATGGTACCTTCACTGCATGAGAACATCACAGTGACTGAGGAACCAGATCAGAACTCAAACTCAGGTCAACATGTGACCCTGAGGAGCAGCTTCATCAGAGACTCTGAAGAAGACAAACTGAGCAGAGGAAGAGGATCCTCTCTGACCCTGTCCTGGACCTGAGGAGGCTCAGGAACCCCAGTTTGAACCCCATTTACCCTAAACCCTGACCACAGGAGGGTAAATGCATCAGAGTTCACAGTCAGAATATTCAGCAGTTTGTTCAAAAACTGTTGGAATTGACCTTTAAAGCTGAACTCTGCAGAAAACTTCCACTTCACACCACGCCTCAGTTTGATGCAGTCACATTATTATAAACATTTTTACTGACATGTTAACATACTGTAACAAACTGAGGTGAAGGAGGAGACAGAAATCTTGCTGTTTCCATGTTCTGTCCAGTACTCAGCTCCAAGGATGCAGCCTCATTAACATAAAGCAAAGACACCCCCCAGGTAGCTGCCACAGACGTCTCAGTCATGGTGGTCCATTACTGGCCACCATTATTACCAGACACACACGTGCAATTCACATCACAAAGTAATAACAACAGTGAGACACCAACACAACTGGAGTAACTGATGTAACACTAACTCAGCACATGAATGCAGCACAAACAGCACCATGAGACTAATAACTGTATGTAGCAGACTGATTATTTCTGTGTGCAGGACCTGAAGTACTCCAGTACATGTACTTAGTTACTTTCTACCATCTGTCTGAATCAGCTTAAACTAATGTATCAGAGTCAGCAGCAGAAATATTGATCTGCACTCTGATCAGTTTTATTTTTCATCTCATCCAAATGTTGCAGGACAGACTGTGATTTTTTTTAAAATTTGTTTTATTTTGAAAATGATCAGATCTGAAACTGATCAGTTTGAACTTTATTTTGAAGAGGCTTTACAAAGATTGATTATTGATTTGAGTTCTCAGCGTTTGATCCAGTTCTCCTCCAGCTGCTGTCTGTCTGCCTGGACACTGATGACACTGTGATGACATCATGAGCTCTGTGCTCTGTGATTGGCTGCTCTGTGTTAGAGTTCAGCTGCTGCTGTAGTTTCTGTCAGTGCAGCTCAGAGACATCACACACACTCAGTTTAACACACACACACACACACACACACACACACACACACACCACACACACACACACACACACACCCACACACACAGTTTAACACACACACACACTCAGAGTGAGTGAGAGCTGCTGATGAAGATGAAGGAGCTGCTCCTCTTCCTCTCCTGTGTCCTCAGTGTCTCTGCTGATGGTGAGTTTCTCTCTGTAAACTCTGACAGAGTAACAGCAGCTCATTGATCAGGTTATTGATCAGTCTGATCTGTTTCAGTTCTACACGAGGAGCTTTATATCATTGGCTGTTCAGACTCGTATGGAGAGGTCATGTTTGGACTGGATGGTGAAGAGAAACGGTACGCAGACTTCAACAAACAGACAGAAGTCGATGTTCTGCCACCCTTTGCTGGTCCTATTAGTTGCCCAGGATGTTATGATATAGCTGTGGCTAATCTACAGGTCTGCAAAAAGAACCTGCAGATTGCTCATAAAGCGTTGAAGGACTTTCCTCTAGAACGCGGTAAATACAAACATTTAATTACTGTATGATGTTACCTGTGTTTACCTGCACACACTGTAGGAAAGAAACACACACCTGATGATCTCATCACCATAAAATAATAAACTGACTGCAGGTGTCAGAGTGACGGATGATGAAGCTGAGTATGTGTCAGTTTAATCCAAACTACATCAAACAGCTGGAATATGAAATACAGCACACACAGAAACATCTGTGTGCGTGATCACAACAAACATCCCATCATCAGATTATATCCAGAGTGTGTGTTACTGCAGCGCACACACTGATGCTTTCACTGTTAATGATCACAGTGTCAGTGTCATGATCCTGGGCCGGTGGCCCAGTGTTTTGAGTTCTATTTGAGAAGTTCTGTTTTGTTCTATTTCTAGTTTTGGTTATAGTTTAGTATTGGAATCTTAGTTTCTTTGTTTTCTGTTTTGGGTTTTCTTGCTCTGGTTTTCCCTGTACTCCTGTGTGTTTAAGCCGTGACCCTCCTGTGTTTAGGTTCCCTTTGGTTCAGTTCTCCGTGTTTCTTAGTGTCTCTCCTTTGTCTCAGGTCTTGTTTAGTTGGTCATGTTCTCATTCCCTCTGTCAGTCTCTGTGTTTAGTCGGCATGTTTTTGGTTAGGTTACTTCCTGTTTTATTTTGACGATCTTGTGTTCATTGTGCTTTGTGTTGAGGTTTACTTCCCCTTGTCTCGTTAGTGTATTTCGTTCACCTGTGTTGTCACCTGGTTCCCTTTTCCCTCATTACGTCTCACTGTGTATTTAAGTCTCAGTATTGTTTAGTTCAGTGTTCAGGTCCTCGTCAGTTTTTCGCTGTGTTTTGTCCTCTAGTTTTCGAGTTTCCAGTTCTTAGTTTGCTGTTTTGGTATTTATTGAAATTATCAATAAATCTTCTCTCGCACCTTGCTCTCGTGTCCTGCACTGGGGTCCTTCCTGCCTTGCCTACACCCAGCCGTGACAGTCAGACACACACAGATATCAGACCATCATCCTCTGATTGTTGTGTTCCTCCTCAGATGCTCCTTCAGCTGTGATGATCTACACCAGAGATGAGGTGGAGGTTGGAGAGAAGAACACTCTGATCTGTCATGTGACCGGTTTCTATCCTGCTCCTGTCAACGTCTCCTGGACCAAGAACGGAGAGAAGGTGACTGAAGGAACCAGCATCAACGTTCCCTATATCAACAAAGACGGGAGCTTCACCCAGATCTCCAGACTGCAGTTCACCCCACAGCTGGGAGACATCTACAGCTGTGCAGTGGAACATCTGGCTCTGACCCAGCCAATCACCAAGATCTATGGTGAGAAAAACTTTATTTAAACAGAGCACACTGACAGAGAGGGAGAAATATCTGTCTCCAGATGTGGAGCTTCATGTCTCTCTGAGCCTGGTTTTGATCAGCTGACAGTTTTCAGCAGATGTGTGTGTTCATGCTGTGTTTTGTGTGTACAGAGGTGGAGGCGTCTCAGTCTGCTCCTGGTGTTGGACCTGCAGTGTTCTGTGGAGTGGGTCTGACTGTGGGTCTGCTCGGAGTGGCTGCTGGAACCTTCTTCCTCATCAAAGGAAACGAGTGCAGCTGATTGGCTCACAGTGATGATGTCACAGTGGTTATATAATGAGCTCATAGTCAGTGATTGTCCTAAAGTTGTGTTACTGTTTGCTGTGTGTAAGTGTGCAGAAAGTTCACCTGTCAGTGATCCTCAGAGGCTGATTCCTCTGTTCTCTCTCCTACCTGTTCACCTGTTCACCTGTTTCACCTGAGCTGCTTCACAGGTGTGAGCTGACTGTTCTTTCTGTGATCAATAAAGTTTCTCTGTGGAGTTCAAACTCAAAGCAAACAGGAAGAATCAGTTTGTGATTTACTGATGTTTTATACTTTCATACATCAATAAAGAGCGTCTCTAATAAACCCACAGGTGTCTCTGAGTCTGCTTTTACCTGACAGCTGTTCATTGGTCCACGTCACACCTGGTGGAGCTGCTTCCAGTTTGACTTTAATGTTTCTGGTTTCATGTTAGAGTCAGTTTGATGTGACTTCATTGGTCATGAATGAGATGATGCAGAGCAGCAACTACAGGAGGGACTCTGCTGTATCAGACTTTAACACATGTTTAACATCATCATCATCATCATCATCATCATCATCATCATCATCATCAACATCATCATCATCATCATCAACATGCAGCACACAGATGTAAATAATCTTTTGCTGTTGAAAACAAAACTTTGATTAAACAGGTTGAAGGTGAGCTCAAACATTAGCAGGTATCAGGCTGTCACCACATGAATCTTCATCCTCACTGATGCTCTTCCTCTTCAGAGACTTTAGAAATGATTGAAACAAAGTTTGGTTTGATTCTGAATGATAACATCAAGGTTTTCTCTGCTTTTTACTCTTGATCATCAGCCTGTTTGATCACTAATAATCAATGATGATGAGCTGAAATATGAATTTGAAGTTCACTGAAATTCAGAATTTCCATTTAAAACATTTAAACTGACTGAATCAGATTTATGTGATAAAATCTAATAGGGCTGCATAAAACGATTATTTTAATAATCGAGTATTCTATCGATTATTCCAGCGATTAATCGAGTAATCGGATAAGAAATACTTTTTTTTATTAACAGTTTATCTGCATATTTTAACTTCCGTACTGCAGTTTTTCGCCTGTGAACAACAGCGGTGAATGGAGCAGCTACAAAGTTCTCTTTTCTTCACCTTAACACTTGCTGATCAGGTGCTTGATGAAGGACCTCCAGCTGTTTCACAGATTTAATGGTGGTTACTAAAAGAAAAAGCTGCTGTTTTTGGACGCTGGAAAAACGTTTCCTTTTTCACTACTTGAGCTCACCGTCACAGCTTCGCCTCTTTGCGCTTGCGCAGTTAAAACCGCTGCCTGCTATGAGTGTTTTGAAAAACTAGTAGCTGCGGGAGCCATGGCGCATGTGTGAGTAATGGTGTAAAGCTTTGTATTCACAAGCATTCTCGAAAATACGTTTCTACTGCAGGTCTACATTTAGTCACTAATAAGGGATTAAAGTATAAAAAATATTTTGAAGGAGCCCCTCGGTCCTGGGGGGCGGGCCTTCCGGTACCGAACCATCGCTAGTGCTAATGGCCCCGCGCTCGCTAGCAAACCAGTTCTGGTAGCTACAGCTGAAGTAAAGACAAAATAGCAGCTGAAATTCTCAGCGAGCACAACACACACAGACACACAGAGAGCAGTGGAGGCGTGGAAATGCATGTCAGCGACAGTTGCCACCCGTCCCGTAAAGTACGGAACACGGCATGTTACGGAGCCGTATTCCACGGAGTCCCGTAACATACGGGGTTCTGTATTTTACGAGACAGGTGGCAACTCTAGTGATGATCCACTC
Organism: Archocentrus centrarchus; assembly: GCF_007364275.1. Taxonomy (NCBI): domain Eukaryota; kingdom Metazoa; phylum Chordata; class Actinopteri; order Cichliformes; family Cichlidae; genus Archocentrus; species Archocentrus centrarchus. The sequence goes on along the minus strand of NW_022060267.1, from coordinate 2,715,963 downwards.
TGTGTTAAAGGAAATCCATCGCAGCGACGGAGAGCTTTTTAGAGTGTGTGCTTGTGTATACGTGAGTGATTCACACTCCAGTTCAGTAGGTGGCAGTAATGCAGTTCTATGTTGGTTTGCCAGCCCCCAATAAACCCACAAAAAAACGTCAGCACTAATGCTGCTAATGCTAGTGAGGAGCGCCGCTTACACCGAGACAGCTGAGCGCTGCAGAGTTTAAACGAAGCATCGACACAGTAAATTTGTGTCGATAAATTTTTAGAATCGATTTAATCGAGTTAATCGATGAATCGTTGCAGCCCTAAAATCTAATCTGCACACTGACATGTTTGCAGCTCAGTGACCTTCTTCCATCATATCCATATTATCTGTATGATCAATACAGACCAGGAGGAAGATCAAACCCAGACATGTTTCACAATAAAAAGTGTCCTTTTAATTAGGAAGGACAGGTGTGTATAAATATGACTACTGACAGTATTATAGATTATCATTACTGCAGTATTACTGTCACAGTTTACTGTAGGTGGTTTATGACCCGCCCTTGGAGGGGGAGCAGGATCTTATTAAGAATATTACAGCAGAGCTATTGATCTGCTTCATACTGACTTTGCACTAAAGGTGGTCAGCAGCTCCCAGATCACCTGATTCAGTTTTTGACATAATTGGGTCAAAGTAAAAAAAGAAACCCAGAAAAAATGAAGAAAAAATAAAATCTCTAACATAGAGCAAAAAAATCATATTTTAGTATTTCACAATCACTAAAACACTAAACCTCAGTCTCTAAACCAAGTCCACAGAGGCCTGAACAAACGTCTCCAATCACACACAAACACACTTCAACACGTTTGCTGCTGAACCTTAAACACTGGCAGCAGAATGCAAACACAACTCCAACACTGCTATTACATGGTACACTGTTACACACAGCAACTCACAACTGAACACACACATGTGTCCAATGATGTGAGCAGACCAGCTGGACAGGATCAAGTCAGTTCAGTGTGCATGTGCATCTATTATGGACAGACACACACAGAGAGGCAGAGGAGGAAGAGTGTGTGTGAGAGGTGGCGGATGAGGAGAAATAGGAAGAAGATCGAGGAAACAAACCACGTCCTCGTCCACAGGATGACCATGAGGAGAGCAGGACAAAGGGTCCAACCCACTCTGAGCAGAGTCTCTGTGGCAGCATCATCATTCACTGCTCATGCTGCACAACGCTTGACACTCAATATGCTACAATGCAGGTACTGTGATGGTCATTACAGTGCAGTGTCCAAGTGCACCCCCCCTTTTCCATAACTGAACAACAACCACATGTAGGAGCGCCCTTTTCACGCAACATGTGGAAGTCCCTGCTCAACGGGGTGGTGATGTCACCCTCTGTGCAGCCACAGAAGTGGGTGATATAATGTGGTGACTTTGGAAAGTAATACTTCAAAATACTGCAGTCAAACAACTTAAAATGCTCTCAGAGGCACCTGAGAACATGTTTAATGAGGATATGGTGGTGCTTACAGAGAACAATTTGATTTCAACTTTTTACATATTTTTGAATATCTGTTTAAACATCAGTGTATGAGGGTAATCTTGTGATTTCATTAACCATTTGGAACTTGTCTTTTCACAAATAAACTATGAGTATGAACATGGTGCTATATGCTTGTAACAACCTGGTTATGATATTCTTGTAGATATGTAAATATGCCTGTATAGTGTTGCTTATGTTGTGTATCACTTTAGTTTGTATAGGATATGCAAACTATTAAAAAAGTGCACAAAATGATATTGTTTAAGTCTGTTAAAATATAGATAGCTAAATTTACGAGGTGCTCCTAAAGGCACCACGGGTTGAACCGCATATACTGATGTAGATGCGCAAATTTTTTTCAAGCGCGGATGGCGGGACTCCGGTTGTCAAATAGGGGTGTGCGATATAACATAGATCGTCTATGATAATATCGTAATTGCTGTGTTAACAATGAGCTGATGTTATTGAGTATGCTAATGAGGAAAAAACAACAATCAAACGCCTCGTGTCCACGCGCTCACTGCTTATGCTTTAGTATGTTAGATAATGATAATCATTTAGATCCTGATCAAAATTTTCTAAATAATATGGAAACAAACTGTTGCTACAGTTTGATGACACAATTAAAAAGGTTCATGGAATTTCACTTATCCATTTTAATAGCAGGAGTCTATATACAAATTTCCAGAACATAAAAGATTATTTAGTGCAGTTTAGAAAACCATTTAATATTATTGCAATCTCTGAAACATGGCTTACAGATGATAAGGTGATGAATATTGAGTTAGATGGATATGAATTAATGTGTATGAATAGAAAATCCAAAAAAGGGGGTGGTGTGGCTCTGTATGTTCAAAAGAGCCTTAGATATAGGATTGTGGATAGTATGACATTAGCCATTGATGACATATTGGAGTGCCTTACTATTGAAATAGATATGGAAAAAATGAAAAACATAGTTGTTAGTTGTGTGTACAGAACACCAGGTTCTAATATTGAATTGTTTAGTAATATAATGGAGGATCTGTTCTCAAAAAAAAATGCAAAAGATTAATTTAATTTGTGGGGATTTTAATATAGATCTGCTGAATGCCAATAAACACAAACGGACGGATGATTTTATTGAGTGCATGTACAGCATGAGTCTTTATCCAACAATCACAAAGCCAAGTAGAATAACATCCTACAGTGCCACTCTGATTTATAATATCTTTATAAATAATATAGACAGTAATGTAATCAGTGGATTGTTGATGAATGACATTAGTGATCACCTACCTGCTTTTTTAGTACTAGAATGTAGCTATAGGAGGGAAATTGTGCAACAGGAGGTGCTATATATAAGGGTGAGAACTGAGGAGTCCATATCCGCTTTCAAAATGAATTTACTAAACTATAACTGGAAGAGTGTATATGAAGAAGGTGATGTAAACAAAGCATATGAATTGTTCATACATACTTTTAAAACCTTGTACAATAAACACTGTCCAATACAACAATATTGTCACAAAAACAAGTTCTCAAATGTCCAAAGGCTTACAGAATGCTTGTAAAAAAAAAAAGAAAACTCTTTATAGGCAATTTATAAACTGTAGAACGAAACATAATAAACTAAGGTATAAAACATACAAGAATAGGTTAATCAGTATCATTAGGAAATCCAAAATTGAGTATTATAATAAGATATTTAATGAAAATAAGGACAATATTAAAGCAACATGGAATATATTAAATATTATTATTAGAAATAAATCAAGCAAAGCTAATTATCCTGATTATTTTATAGAAAATGCCAATTACAAATAGGAATGTGGTGGTTAATAGATTTAATGATTTCTTTGTTAAGGTGGGTCCAAGACTGGCCAAGGAAATACAAAATATACCATCAGAGCAGAAAAGTGTGAGTGAGTTTTGTGGACTTAATAATTCAAATTCATTATTTTTGAAACCGGTAGAAGAAAGAGAGATTATTGAAATGGTAAATAAATGTAAAAATAAACTTTCAAAAGACTGTGATGATATTGATATGACGGTAGTAAAAAAGGTAATTGATGGAATTGTGTCCCCTTTAACATATCTGTGTAATCATTCAGCACAGGTACATTCCCTGAGAGAATGAAAATTGCTAAAGTTATTCCTTTACACAAAGCCGGTGATGTTCATGACTTTACTAGTTATAGGCCAGTCTCTTTACTTTCACAGTTCTCTAAGATAATGGAGAAATTGTTTGTGGCTTGACAATTTTAATGAAAAAAGCAATGTTTTAATGGAAAGTCAGTATGGTTTTAGGGCAGCCAGGTCAACATCGTTGGCAATGATAGCGTTAATGGAACATCCATCCATCCATCCATTTTCTTCCGCTTATCCGGGGCCGGGTCGCGGGGGCAGAAGCCTAAGCAGAGAAGCCCAGGCTTCCCTCTCCCCAGCCACCTCCTCCAGCCCATCCGGAGGGACCCCAAGGCGTTCCCAGGCCAGCCGAGATACACAATCTCTCCAGCGTGTCCTGGGTCTACCACGGGGCCTCCTCCCGGTGGGACCTGCCCGGAACACCTCACCCAGGAGGCGGCCAGGAGGCATCATAATCAGATGTCCGAGCCACCTCAACTGGCTCCTTTCGATGTGGAGGAGCAGCAGCTCTACTCCGAGCCCCTCCCGGATGGCCGCACTCCTCACCTTATCTCTAAGGGAGAGGCCAGCCACCCTTCGAAGGAAACTCATTTCTGCCGCTTGTATTCGCGATCTTATTCTTTCGGTCACTACCCAAGCTCGTGACCATAGGTGAGGGTAGGAACGTAGATCGACCGGTAAATCAGGAGCCTCGCTTTTACGCTAAGCTCCCTCTTCACCACGACGGACCGGTGCAGCGTCCGCATCACTGCAGAAGCAGCCCCGATCCGCCTGTCGATCTCCCGTTCCCTTCTCCCATCACTCGTGAACAAGACCCCGAGATACTTAAACTCCTCCACTTGAGGCAAGAACTCGTTCCTGAGACGGAGAGGGCACTCCACCCTTTTCCAGCTGAGGACCATGGCCTCAGACTTAGAGGTGCTGATTCTCATGCCAGCCGCTTCACACTCGGCTGCGAACCGTTCCACTGCGAGCTGGAGGCCCCCCCTGATGGAGCCAACAGAACCGCATCATCTGCAAAAAGCAGAGATGAGACTCTGAGGCCACCAAGGAAGAAGCCTTCCGCCACCTGGCTACGCCTAGAAATTCTGTCCATAAAAATTATGAACAGAATCGGTGACATATAACGGAATATATACAAAACAGAAAATATACAGTGGGGATATATAAAAAGGAAGATATGGAGTGAGAGGGGGTAGCAAATAACTGGTTGAAAAGTTATCTTGACAACAGGCAGCAATATGTACAAATTGTTCAGTCCAAATCTTCATGTTTGAATATTACATGTGGGGTTCCACAAGGCTCAGTATTGGGTCCCAAATTGTTATTATGTATATTAATGATATATGTAGAGTGACTAATGTTTTCAATTTTGTATATTTGCTGATGATACAACTATTTTTTTTTCTGGGGATGATTTAAAACAGGTTTTGGATGATGTTGGCAAAGAAACTGATAAACTTAAATATTGATTTGACAGAAATAAATTATCTTTAAATTGACTAAGACAAATTTTATGTTGTTTGGAAATAAAAAACATTAATACTATGGTAAAGTTAGAAATTAATAATGTAAGGATTGAACAAGTTTACTAACATAAGTTTCTAGGAGTAATAATGGATTTATTTATGCTTGTGTCAGTGTATGCATGTGCATAGGTATGTTTGGTTAATATTATAATCCAGTTTGATTATGAACTTGTAAAAGGCAATGGGGACAGGACTAGATAAGCTATTGCTTCTTCCTGCTCCCTTTTCGAACACCTTGAGATTGTTATAAAATCTATTGCTGGTCATTTTATTTATTGTTGTTTGATTTGCATTTGTTATATAGGTAAATATATGTACATATGCTATATAGATATACAGTGCCTTGCAAAAGTATTCGGCCCCCTTGAACTTTTCAACCTTTTGGCACATTTCAGGCTTCAACATAAAGATATAAAATTTTAATTTTTTGTGAAGAATCAACAACAAGTGGGACACAATGGTGAAGTGGAAGGAAATTTATTGGATGTGTCAAACTTTTTTAACAAATAAAAAACTGAAAAGTGGGGCGTGCAATATTATTGGTCCCCTTTACTTTCAGTGCAGCAAACTCACTCCAGAAGTTCAGTGAGGATCTCTGAATGATCCAATGTTGTCCCAAATGACTGATGATGATAAACAGAATCCACCTGTGTGTAATCAAGTCTCCGTATAAATGCACCTGCTCTGTGAGCGTCTCAGGGTTCTGTTCAAAGTGCAGAGAGCATCATGAAGACCGAGGAACACACCAGGCAGGTCCGAGATGCTGCTGTGGAGAAGTTCAAAGCCGGATTTGGATACAAAAAGATTTCCCAAGCTTGTTTGGAGCCTCTGATAATACACTGAAGCTGGTTTCACATCAGATGAAGGGGTGTAGTTTCTGTGGTTTATTTTGCTATAATGTGGGTGGGGGGGGGGCCACCGGACAGCCTATTATTTTATTTTTCCTTCTATCAAGTCTTCTATGGAGCGATTGATTTTGAAAAGCTTTTTTTTTCCTGTTTGTTTATCATGTCCAGCACAGTGTCATTAAATAAAGGTTAAATAAAATAAAAATAAGTTGTCTCAAAAGCACTGATTTAAGTCTTATATTTTACCAGCTTGCACTTCTTGTATGAACACATTTTTAAATAATGCAAAATATTGTTTATTATTGTTATGGAGAAAATTACAGAAAATATTGAGATTTTTTTTTGTCAGTATTGCAGCTAAAATGTCTGCTGGGGGCGGGGCTTGTTGTTGCTATTGATGAGAGATTCATCATTCTCTCCTTCGAGTGTTTGATTTTAAAATAAAGTGAACATGGTGATAGTTTAAAAACAGCTGAGAGTAAAGTCCTCAGTTACTGTCTGCATCAGTCTCAGCCTGCTGCTCTTTAATGGATCATTCCTCTGACTTTACCTGAACTTCACTGATCACAGAGTGTGTTTCCTCAGTGTGTGTGTGTGTGTGTGTGTGTGTGTGTGTGTGTGTGTGATGAAGAGCTGCAGGCTGGAGCCACAGAGTTCTTCCTGGTAACAGCTGATGCTGCAGGTCATGTGACCTGTGCTCTGGTTCTTAGAGCCGCTCTGTCAGTCAGGAGAGCTCAGGAACATGGCTTCATCCTTCCTCTGCTTCACCCTCCTCTTCATCACCATCTACACTGCAGGTAAGATCAATACACTGATCAATACTGATCAATACTAATCACTCACTGATATTTGGATCCATAACCTTCCAATTAATGCTCTGATCAATACACCACTTATAGTTAACTGCTCTCCACACAGCAGAATGATCAATAGTCTGACCAATGACAGATCAATACACTCAGCAACATGTTGACCAATACACACCATCAGTCACTGCACAGCAGGTGGATCAATACATTGATCAGTGCTGATCAATACAGTGATCAGTTTATAGTGTGAGCTTCAGTCTGTTCTGTTCTCAGATGGTTTCATGCAGTATATGGTGAGTCGCTGTGTGTTTAACTCCACTGAGCTGAAGGACATCGAGTTCATCCAATCTTTCTACTACAACAAGATGGAGGTCAACAGGTTCAGCAGCAGTGTGGGGAAGTTTGTTGGATACACTGAGTTTGGAGTGAAGAATGCAGAGTACTGGAACAATGACCCTTCAATCCTGAGTCAAGAGAGAGCTTCTAAGGAGACGTACTGCCAACGCAACATTGGGAACTCGTACAGAAATATTCTGACTAAATCAGGTGAGTCTGCAGTTTGTGTGACATCATCAGATGAACCTGTTCAGCCTCACACTGAGTTCTGAATACTGCACTCTGAATACTGCACTGTGACTCAGTGTGTAACTGTCACAGCTGCAGGTTACAGATACACCTTTACAGTGTATTTGACTTTCATATATTTAAACGTGTAAAGCAGTTCATAACAGCAACCGTAAAGCCACTGGAAAGTCTCCCCCTGGTGGTGAAACACAGCAATAACACATCTGCAGCTCACTGAAACTCTAATGATCATTTTTTTAATTTAACTTTTTTAAGGTAAAATATCAAAGAATTTTTTTAGCATTTCCATATAAATCTTTCTGAAAGCACAAAGTAGCCCAACAATAACAGTCATTAAAGCATTTTCTGCTTTATTATTTTAAAGCATTTTATCAACATTAGAAACAATGATAATAACAGTGATTAAAGTTTAATAGTTTAAAAAGCTTCTGTAAATAAAACAAAGATATCTAACAAATATATTTAACTTTGACTTTATCCCAGCAAACAGCAGCTCAGTGAGCAGAAATCAAACAGATCAGCTGTGTGCAGGACTGTGATATTAAACACAGTGGAAACAGTCACAGTTCACCTGTGTGTCAGATATCCACCAGCTTTACTCTAAAACCACAGACTGACCTCTGAAATGAAACTCCTGTAACACACAGGTGTGAGTTTGTTGTTAGGACAGAAGAAATCAAGCAGCTGCTCAGTTTCTCCCTGACAGGTCGTTTCTTAGCAGTTTCACTCTTATTATCATTACTCTCAACTTCTTACAGCCTCACACTCGTCTTCCTTCTAAGCTGTTGTACCTCTGCTGCCCTCTGCAGGTCACTGAAGGAGAGCCTGTGAACATTGTAGTTTTACAGCAGCAGCAACATTCAGGCTCAGATTCAGCTCAGAGTTTAGCTGTTACAGAGCTGCTGATTCACTGCAGAGGCTCAGTTTGAGACTGCAGCTGATTTATGGCAGATGTGTTTGTAAGAGAAGATTTAAATGAGTCACACAAGTGTGAAGAAACATCTGCGGCACAGTTTTAATTCTCAACAATAACAAACTTTATTATTTCAAATAGAAAAACACAAAGCACAACAGAGCAGCTGTGGACGTGTAAACAGCTAACATGCATCTACAGTAATGACTGAGTCATGTGATTCAAACAGGTTTTACTGCAGGTTTTCCTCCCTCACAGCACTGATGGAGCCTCTGCTTCTTCAAACTGTGTCTCAGTGAGATCCTTCTTGTTTTGTTGTCATTTTCACAGCTGCTCCATCATTATTGTCTCCTCAGAAATATTTCCTTTGTTGTGAGTTTTTTCTTTCTTTATTCGCTGGTGTTTTGTGTGTGACCTCTCAGAGCCACCGTACTTAATATTTTTGTCAATCCAAATACAGTGATCACTGAAGTATGATATTAATAACAGGAACTAATCATTTCTTTCAGTTCAGCCCTACGTCAGACTTCGGTCCACGACGCCTCTCTCCAGTCACCATCCTGCCATGTTGGTCTGCAGCGTCTACGACTTCTACCCCAGTGAGATCAAAGTGAGCTGGCTCAGAGATGGACAGGAAGTCACCTCTGATGTCACTTCCACTGAGGAGATGGCAGATGGTGATTGGTACTACCAGGTCCACTCCCACCTGGAGTACACGCCCAGGTGAGCCCACATCAGGTCCAGGAGCAGATAACATCTCAATGATGGAAACCAGAACAACTTTTAATATGAAGTCTGCACTGAAGCTTAAAGGTTTAAGGTCCTGGTCCAGATCTGAGTGGTCTGTGTGAGTCAGTGATGTTGGTCTGTGTTGAAGGTCTGGAGAGAAGATCTCCTGTGTGGTGGAGCACGCCAGCCTGAAGGAACCTCTGAGAACTGACTGGGGTAAATACCTGTCTGTCTGCACACACCTGTCTGTTTGCTTACCTGTGTGACTCTCACCTGTGTGACTGATCTGTGTGTCCTCAGACCCGTCCATGCCTGAGTCAGAGAGGAACAAGCTCGCCATCGGAGCCTCAGGACTGATCCTGGGTCTGATCTTATCTCTGGCTGGATTCATCTACTACAAGAGGAAGGCCCGAGGTCAGAGCAGGACTCACACTCACAGACCAGTTCATACCAGACTGGAACCAGTTTAGACCAGTCTTAATCTTAAACCCCATTACATGAGTCAAAAACCTGTGTGGGTCTACTTTATATCAGTGTTTTTTTACTATTAGAGTATTAAAATTCATTTCCAGGCTGTTTTAAACCAGTTTCAGCCCATTTTTGGACCAACAGCTCACTTCCAGTTTCAGGCTGCATCCATGTTTCTGCTTTCAGAGGATCCTCAGACCTGATCCAAGTCCTGAAAGTGGAAACTTTACTGAATCATTGGTGCTGATCAGTTCAGAACAATGCTAATGATTCAACATTGGCATTGATCATTAGCACTGATCAGTTTAGAGGTTGTTGACTGTCATCTCTTCTTTCTCCAGGTCATATCCTGGTTCCCACTAACTGATCCTGGTCCTGTTTGTGTCTGATGGAATAAGAAGCAGCTGCTTCCTGTGTTCAGCAGACTGATGATCTGTCTGAACCTGATCCAGGACATCCCAGTGAACACCACAACAACCAGCAGCAGTACTGAGATGGTCCTGGATCAGATTTCATGTGGACTCTGCTGTTTGATGCTTTACTGTGTAACTGCTGAGTCCATGTAATCCAGATCTCAGTGATTTTGGTCTCTCTGCTTATCTGATTCACATTTATAGATTTTTACTGGACGTCTTCAAACCAAAATAAACAACACAAACTCTCAGCTGAGTGTTTTACCTGCATCATCATGTTAATGTCACAGTGGAGCTCTTACTGATGTCACAGAAACCAGTTTATGGACCAGTTCAAACCAGTTTAAACACTGAGGGATTTCCACTGTCCTGCAGGATGAATCAAAGTTCTCCTGGATGGAGTTTGTTGTTCTGAACTTACTGATTTGTCCATGTGAAGAAACTTTTGGATACAATCTAAAGATCATGTATTAATGCAGCTAAATACAGTGTCTTGCAAAAATGTATTCATACCCCTTGAACTTTTCCATATTTTGTCACATTACAACCACAAACATAAATATATTTCACTGGAATTTAATGTGAAAGACCAACACAAAGTGGTTACAATTGTGAAGTGGAAAGAAAATTATACATGATTCAAAACATTCTTTACAAACAAAACTGAAAAGTGCAGTGTGCAAAAGTATTGAGCCTCCTTTTCTCTGAGTGCAACCAGTTGCATTCAGAAGTTTCCTGACTGCTAATGACTAAAAAGAGTCCACCTGTGTGTTGACTTTATAATTCCGCCTGCTCTGTGTCATATCACGTATGACACTCTTTTTAATATCAGAATACAGCACTCTGGCTGTATTCTGACACCTTTTTCTCCCGACCCGGCTTGGCCCCAGGAGATACTGCATTTCCAGTGGGCCAGCTCAAACAAAGGAGGGCGCGGAGCACCCAGGTCACGGACAAGGCCCCGAGGGAAAAGAGCCGGCGTAAGAGAGAGGCTGAGGCGCAGAGCGCACCAAACGCCACTGCCGAGCATCCTGTTGGCTAATGTCCAGTCACTGGATAACAAGCTGGACGAACTCAGGGCCAGGATACAGTTTCAGAGGGACATAAGGGACTGCAACATCATCTGTCTCACGGAGACATGGCTGACCCCCCTCATACCGGACCACGCCGTACAGCCGTCGGAGTTCTTCAGTGTTCATCGCACGGACAGAACGAGTGAGTCTGGAAAATCAAGAGGAGGAGGTGTGTGCCTAATGATTAATAACAACTGGTGTGACAGTAGGAATGTTGTCCCTCTGAAACAATCATGTTCACCTAACCTGGAGCTCCTAACCCTGAAATGCCGTCCCCACTACCTGCCCCGCGAGTTCACTTTGGTCATCTTCAGCGCCGTCTATATTCCACCTCAGGCGGACACAAACACTGCACTATCCGAGCTACATGAGGCTATTTCCACCTATCAGGCTAACCAGCGTGATGCGGCTCTCATCGTAGCCGGGGACTTTAACAGTGCAAATGTAACAGGCCCCGTTACAGCGGGCGTGAAGACAGATTACACTCCTGTAAAACAGGAGAAACAATGAGCAGAAGAAAACGTGCTGCCGTTCGCCTGGTCAGTCTTGCCAGAATTTATTCACATAAAATAAACATCTGTTTCTTTTGTCACTTCAGCCACAATTCTGTTTCTTCACTGTTCAGTCCATTAACCATGTTGACATTTAAGGGCACATACCAATACAAATAAGATTAAAATAAAGAAAGAAAAATATACTTTTCACATGAACAAAAATAGAAAAGAATGCATATCATCATGTTAAATGACCAATTATAAAGGAAGTATCTTAAATCCCTTTTCAGATACTGTACTTTTAACATTTGTTGACAATGCCCACATTAGCTTTCTGGCTTTGTATGTTCTCAGGTAATTTAGCTCCTGACTATGGAGGACCGAAACTGACATAATTAGAAATAAAAGCAGAAATATATATATAGTGTCTATATTTTGTTTTTCCTTTTCCTTATACACGAGTTTTCATCAAGAAATGTATAAATTTTCTTTTTCCTTACGCATGCGTTTTCATCAAGAAATATAAATGTTTTGTTTTGCCTTTTCCTCCTGCTCTTTTTCCTTTACCGTATGCATTTCTGCCTCATTATGCAAATGAGGAGGGTTGTCTTCTTGCTCCAGCTCCTCTGCTATTGGTCAATAAACAAGAAGGAGCAGGATCCATGTGCAGATCGATTGTGCATGCCTGGGTCTTGACTTGTTGCAGAAATTTAGAGGAAGTGAACGCTTAGCAGAGATGTCTCAGGCAATTGCAGAAGAATTAAGGCACCTTGCTAGCTTAGCTGAAAGCAATACTGTCACTGATGACTATTTATTGTTTCGCGTGGATATTTTGAATGAGAGGCTACTGCATTTAGCTGCAGACCGGATAGTGAAGCTGACCCATTAGTTCTCCAGATTCTGGAGGAGGTGGCGTGTCGCTTGCACAGTCTGTGTACCACACAAGAACTGCTGGGAGACCTGGATATTTGCTGCCCGCTGAAGCCTTGGAGTCCTTTTTGCTTGTGGGTCTGTCAGTAAAGGATATTGCGGAACTTTTTGGGGTCAGTGAAAGAACAGTTCACCGGCGGATGGCAGACTATGGTGTTAGGTAAGTACGTGTTGTGTTTCTGTTGCTACTTTGAACTCAGTAGTATTTTCTATTTTCATTATAGTTCCAAATTGTAGCGGAACATCTGTTATGTATTCAACTGTACACATAGTGACGTAATATGTATGGTAAGCCTTTAACCTGTACTAGTATAGTTCAGTTTTGAATTATGAGCTGTGTTCTTCATATTAAAATATATTAATTTTGTGTGAGGGTGTAGACCGCATCAGCAGAATAATTACGAATGTGTGTTAATATCCACCATTACACGGCACTTCCACATAGCTCTTATGGTACTAATTCTCTTAAAATGTGTAATACATTAGTGTCAGAAATCCGGGCTGGTCCATTTTCAATCACTGTGGTGAACCTCACTTTCAGCAATAGTGTGACTGTATTTTGGAGCTGTCAAAAGTATTTAGCATTAGCTGTATATTTAATGACATAATATGAATGGTCAAAACCTATGTGTTTGCTAAAGAAACACATAGTCAATTGTTTTCTACTGACTAGACATTGTGTATTATTTTTTTCTCGTAGAGTATCGGATTTATTCAGCAACATCGGAGATGATGAGTTGGATGGAGTTGTGCGAGACATTCTAAGTTATCATCCCAATACAGGATACAAGATGATGTTGGGCTACTTGAATGCTCGAGGTATTCACATCCAAAGTAAGTCAATAACAGATGTGCTTATGATGGCGCTGATAAGCACCTATTGCAGTTGTAGACATAATGTGCTGTATGACAGACAGCTCATTGTTTATCACTTCTATGCAAAGTAACAAGGACACACACACACACAAAAAACACGATTGAAAGGAAAAATCTTTTTTCAAATTTATAGCAATCACATGGTAATAATCTAATGCCCTCTTAACTGTCCTGAAGACACCAGTGTCCTCATGGACCCATTGACTTGCATGTACATGTTTTCAGATAACAGTTGATGGGTTAAATTTTCTTTTTGATTCTGTTCATCACCTCCAAATCAAACATGTTTTAATTATGGTCTCATTCATTTTTCAAGGAAGACGAGTGCAAGAAGCAATGCGCCGTGTGGACCAGCAGGGAATTTTGATGCGCACATTCCAGCTTCAAACTGTTCAGCGTAGAAGATACTCTGTTCCAGCTCCAAACAGTTTGTGGCACATAGATGGAAACCATAAACTTATAAGGTCAGACTTACTTGTTTGATCAAACAAGAACAATACTTAAGGTACTTCCTGGACAAAGAGAAATAACTTCTGTATTAAAATAAATAGACTAGAGAAATTCTGGAGTGATGGATTAGTGTCAGAGGGGTAACAAGTTAAATCATCATAAATCAAGCGTAAAAAATTTTCCCTGTGCTATAGCAACCATCTCACATAAAACTGTTTTGGTCAAGAAAACGAAGTCACTCTGCTTCTGAAGCATCAAACGTATTGTTTGTATGAAGCATTTAAAATAATTTATAATAATACATTGTATTCATGTATGTTCATAAAAATGGTTTCATAAAAATGCTTTGAGCGGTCATGGTCAGAGATTAATGTAATGCTTTAAACAAAAGAGGAAGCAAATTGACATTACAATTACATGCAGTCTTCTAAAGTATTAGTTATAGCGTTTCCATTTTTATAGAACAGAAAATCAGGAACTCTAATGATTAATACTAGACAAATTAGTTGCCTTAAGAAACAGACTAACAAGGACACCAACAAACTCAATGAGATTAAAGTCAGATAACATTGTTTTCTCTAGAGAAAAATGGACTCTTTAGGAAACAACCCTGTGGTTTGGCATGTCCATATTTACCTTCTTAATAAGTGATGGACACTGCAGAATAAGAGCACTGAAGTTATGATTTGTATTTGCTTTGGATGCCAGGCCTAAATTCAGCAAACACGAGTGTTACAAATTATCTAGTATTAGTGTTTGTTTTTGTTTAATGCTGAACTTAGTGTTTTATATCAGGCAGCTTGTTTGGCAGCTAAGGGGTGTTTAGGAATATATATATTGAGCCACTGGTGGCAGTTATTTTTCAGTTACATTGATACCTGTCTGTGTTTGAAACAGATTGTGCCGTATTGGACAAACTGTAAAGAATGTGTAGTGTGCTTCAGCATTAAAGTCACAGTAGCTGTCCTCCTGTGTTCGTCCTCTGATCAGAGTGTCTGTGTGGATTAGGTGCTCCAGCAAATGCTCCCATAGCAACATACAGTCCTACCTCTCCACAGTAAGACTGTTAAACTATGTTACTGTACCAGTGCTAATCAAAACTTTTTTTGTTGTCTGTAGAGATGGCGAATTGTTGTTCACGGGGGCATTGATGGCTTTAGTCGCCTCATTGTTTACCTGACTGCTGCCACCAACAATCGTGCCACAACAGTGCTTAACAGCTTTCTTGAAGCTGTGAATACATATGGAGTGCCATCACGTGTTCGTTCTGACAAAGGAGGAGAGAATGTACAAGTGGCACACTTCATGGTCTCAACCAGAGGCCCAAACAGAAACTCTCACCTAACTGGAAGAAGCACACATAACCAGAGGTATTTACCTTACAGTCTTTGTGTGCGCTCCATGTTTTTTTATCCAGACTATTTCCATAAAAGTTGGTACATTGTAAATACAGTTCGATTTACTTTACTCTACCAGGAAGATATCGCAGGAGCATATCACCCCAGTTCTAAAGTCCTTCCACTGGCTCCCTGCAGCTCACAGAATAGACTTTAAAATACTTCTGTTAGATTATAAATCACACAAAACCTTAGCAACAAAATACATTAAAGACATTTTGTCATTGTGTCAACCTCCAGACCACTCAGGTCTTCTGGTTGTAGTCTAGTCTGCATCCCCAGAACCAGAACAAAACATGGAGAAGCAGCATTCAGTTTTTTATGCTCCTCTAACCTGGAACAAACTTCAGGAAAAATACAAAACAGCTGACACATTTTTTCAATAAAGGCTATAAATCCACCTGTCTAGAGTTGCCTTTGATTAACAGTAACTGGAACATTTATCAACAAATTTGATGTAGGTTATTTTCTAAGAGTACATTTAAAAAATTTTAAGGTTATTCCTGTTTCATACTTGGTTACTGGATTATGTTTTATTGGTGTAAAGCACTTCAGCTTCCTTGTTGCTGAAATGTTGTATACAACTCAACTTCACTTAATGTCCTACTATTTATACTGATCAATCAAAACATTTTTTACTTATATTTCCACTCATTGTTTAACAAATTCTAATCATTATTATTTATGAGTTGTAGGTCTATATATAAGTGCATGATGACAACCTAGTTCTGCACCTTTTCCACACTAATACCTTTTCTTTTCTATCCAGGATTGAAAGGTTGTGGAGAGATGTATTTGGGGGAGTGTTGGATCTGTTTTACACTACTTTCTGCTACCTGGAGACTGAGGGCCTACTTCACACAGACAATGAGGTGCACTTGTATGCATTACACTGGGCCTTTCTACCTCAGCTCAACAGACATCTGCAGTTTTTCAAGGACGGCTGGAACAACCACAAACTACGCACAGAAGGGAACCAATCACCGCTACTGTTGTGGTCTCAAAACCAACGTGAAGGTCACGACCCCGCACAGGTTGGTTTTATTAATGCCACTCTAGAAAGTGAAATGATTTTTTTTTTGTCCAAACACACAAAAGTGCATGTAATTTGGATGTAATTTACATCATGCTTTCAAAAATATTGTGTAGGTTGACCTCCAATATGGTATTGACTGGGAGAGTCCATATGGTCGCCATCATGATGGGGTGACAGTGCCAGAGGTTGAGCTTCCACGGCCTTTGACTCAGGTGGAATTTGAAACACTACCAGATCCAACTGGCTTGTTTTCAAATGTGATTATTGTTTATCAACAGACAATTGATGTACTGACTGTAATATTGGAAATATTTAGGTTACAGCTACCAAAGACATTTGCTTGATAGAGATTAGTTGCAAGTTTGTTTTTTTGAAATGTATACACATTCCTTTTTGGTGAGGGTAGTTGCTTCTCATCAACATGTGTCTGTGCCTCTTTTGGCATAACAACTGTGACATTTAGATCTTTGTAATAGAAATGACAGTTTTTCTGTTCAAATTGTTTTTTTTTATTCAATATTTGCTGTGAAGATACAATATATCAGGTTAGGCATCTTGTATCCAAACGTGAACATTGACCTGTTTGCACAGATATGTATATATGTAATAAAATCACTGTTATGAAACCATTTCAGCTTTCATTAAGAATTCGTGATAATATCAGATTTAACCGTTTGTAATTAAGCTATGTCTATTCATGACTTTGTTGGTCTAATCTCTTTTTTTAAGCAAATGTTTTCAGAAAACGTCCTACAATAATATGGAACTGTTTTTATAGTTGATCAGAACAACAACAATGCTGAGTACTGTCAAATTCTAATACATAATTAACAAGTGGATTATTCCAGAATATCCATATCTATCAAGAGACTGAACCATAAGAACAATTTAAAAGTAATAATACCAATAACCAACAACATTCGTTGTTTAAATGGCCCAGCTTAAATCTGACCAAAACCAGAATAGGCCGAAGAAATGCTTGCCATAAGGTCTTGGTGGAAGTCTTCATAGTTTTTGTGGTTTTTGGATCGCTTCAAAGTCAGGAAGCAAGTGGACGACTGTGGGAGACTGCAGTCAATAACTTCGACCTCGAGATTGGAGCATACCACACCCCAGCCAGTCCAGAATGTTAGTAAACTCTTGAGGATGTCTGATGTTCCTTTTATGACACAAATGAATGTATTATGTTAGCAAGATTATTTACATGTTCATAATTCACTTTCCAAAAGCATATATAAAGTGTATTGAAAAATGTATAATCTTTGCTTACCATTTTCTATGAATCTTCGGAGGAAGCTCATGATCAGACAGTGATCATCCAACGAGAGTATGTCTTCATCTATATCTTCATCTTTAGGCCAGTTTATGTTATCGATTACCATCTACAAAAAAGAAATTTCACTGTAAATTACTTGGAATGTAGGTAACTGAAGAAAATGAAAAACTGTGTTAAGGCAGAACTTTTGATGTGTACAGATGTTTGTCTTTCAGTCCAAAAGTGAAAAACACACATAGGAAATACAAGAGTAAGTGTTGGCATGCACTGGGATGTGCTGACAAGCCATCTCAAGTGTACACCACCTCTTGCCCCCAACCGCTGGATGTAGGCACCATCTCCACCCACTAACCTTAATGGATATGCGGGCATATGGGACAGATGGTTATTTGTATGCAGTGTTGGATTCTAATCTTTGCAAAGTAAACTTACCTGTGGGGTTATCTCTGCCTCACTGGCCCTTGGAAAAAGTACTGGCACAGCATCAGGCCTGGAACTGAAAAATTCCCACACACCTGTGTCTTTCAGCCCTCTTCGGATTTGTTTCACCTGTTGTGCTGTTCTTTCCAAAACCTACACATGAAAAAAAAAACAATTTCTTTGAAAAAATAAAGCAAACAAATCTTATAAATTTGTTGTGACAAAGACAATGACTTTTGGAAATCGAGAGTAGTTTTTTCATTTTGTAATTCCAGTTGCAGCACTTTTTACATTTACAAAGCTCAGTATGGTCCTGTGGTAATAATGTTCAAGAGATAAGTTCAGCATGTTCTCAAGCTCTGGGGTGCGTGTTTCATATGAGATCCTGAATGCTTGAAATAAAATAAAAAAGTTTTTTTTAATTGAACTCATAAAATACTGTTGTTTAAAATCTTTGTTTTCAGTGTTATAAAAATTATAAAGCTTAATGAGTGGATTTTTGAGTGGAGTTCATTTTTTGAATGTGTGATTCGAAAAATATAGAGTTGACTATTTCTATAGGCACCATAAATATTTTCCATCAATTTTTCTTTTTTTTTTTTTTTTTTTTTTTTAAAAAAGGACAATCTCTTGCAAAAAAATAACCTTCTGTCAAACAATTTCTTATCATCCACACTTAAAACCGTTATGATGTAGGTATATCAGGTAGGGCTGTCATGATTGCAGTGACTTAAGAACAATACTAGTCTACGTTCACTTTAACAGATTGTGGCCTTTCATCAGATATTGTTTCTGCAGGTACCATAACTTACAGCATGGAGGAGTATTTTTTTCTTGGAGCCAATGTCTGTTATTGACTGTAACTCCAGGAAGATCCCATGGCAACGTCAAAGAGAGAACCACGGATTTCTCCTCCTCTGACAAATCCTTTGTTCCCTGTAACTAAGTATTTATTGTAGGAGAAATAAAGCAGTATGGCATCACATGATACATATGCAAACCTAAACATATAGCCCAAAGTACATCTGAAGAATTTTAAAAATGTGCAAATAAAAGAGTTTGTATCTCATGCTATTTACAAAAATTGTCATGAAAAAAAAAACTTTTGTTGTAGGTCTTGTATTTTCAAAGTAAACTGAAATTTACAAACCATTCTTATGACCTCACGGACATCTTGGTCAGCACAATCTGACTCAGTTACAGTGGCTGTTTCTGGTTCCCCTCCAAACAGCACATGGATGATTCCTTGGCTGAGACCAACCAGACAAGGACCACCATTCAGAAAGCTGTGGCCGATAATTCGACCCGCCACACGAAAAAGTCGCTTTCTAGGAGCAGCCTCGATGTAGAGGGAGTGAGATGGTCCTGCTCACCCTCAAACAGCAATGTCTTCAGTTCTGTCAACAACAATTGATAATATTAACATAAACAGGTTTTTCTGAACAATCTCCATACCCGCCAATTCAAGAAAATGAAAAATTAACAACCATACCAGTTTCGTCATCAAGCAAGAATCCATTCTGAAGGTTTGACATGACTATTGAAAGTACATGTCTATTAACACCCTCTCCAATGGCAGCATCACCTAAAAAAAAAAAGACAAGACAATTGAAGACAGAAGACAATTGTGGGTCCAAAATGAAAGCAAACTCTTGCAAGACATTATGTCTCCATCCAGCTGTAGAGTCAAGACTGGACTAATTTCTTTTTGGACAAAAAACAGTCGAGTTTACAAGGGCAGTTGGAGGAGTTGACAGGATTTTTAAAAATAAATGAATATTTTACCTATGAGATGACATCGCAGTGGGTTAGTCCACTGCACCCGTGGCCTTTTGTAGAATCTCAGAATGGCACGGTTCCTTTCCTTCAGGGTATCTCTTAAACTCAGGGTAAATGAAAGACTCTCTTTATCCTTGTTTGCTTCATGTACTGACTCAATGTACAGCTCAGACGCTTTGGCTGGAACTACTTCTGTAATCCAAGCTTGAAAGAAACATGACCAGAAAAGGCATACAAACTGATTAGTGAATTTAAATTTCAGATTCTATATACATAAAAATCAAAATTATACACAACCATCCATTCCAACCAATCATTTTCTAAATCTGCTTCTTCCATATAGGGTAGCTTGAAACCTGGTGCCTATCTGCTGTTCAACGAGCAAAACATATGCTACATACAACCATGCCAGGTTGCCATTCATTTTCTGACAACACAGACACACAGAAAAAATAGAATAGAATAGAATAGAATAGAATAGAATGCCTTTATTGTCATTATACAGGATGTACAATGAGATTGGAGCACCAAAACTAACAAATATGAAATACAAAAAGTACAAAAAGAGCACCGAAAGGAAGACCCGTGAGCCGCTGCGTCTGTGCGCACCGCCATCTTGGAACCTGAAAAGAACTATTCATACACCTAGGGCCCTTTTCCTAAATATCTTTCATTGGGACAGTATTTTCAAAGACAATTTTAAGTAAAATAAAAGCTCTCTCTCTCTTAAAGACAAACCCCTACAGCATGTAAAAAAAAAAAAAAAAAAACTGTGAACAAGAACTAATTATTTAAAAGTCTCACCTTTACTACTAACTACAGAAGCGCATTGCATTCAAGGTTAACCTGTTAACTGGCAAGGGCCCGCCCCGGGCCCTCTGTAGCGATTTCCGACTTTGAAGCCTCATAGCGTCACAGTAACGCTGCCGTTCGCCCTCACGATGCTTTTATATGACAGACTAGACCCTCAGAATTCGATTGACACCTCATTTAGCCAATCATGTTATGAAATGGATTTTCCAGAGCCAATAATATCCAGAGAGCGTCATGTGACATTTAAGGACATGCCCCAAATGTTCTCCAATCGTTCTTATTGGTCAACTCTAACCTGAAATCTAAAACCACAGATGGATAGCCAATAAAATTCCCGACACGTGGGTATATGGCACTATGGGGTGTGTTTTCACATGAAGGCATAAACTCCCTGCGTATTCAGTGCGTATTTGCTGCGTCCTCCATGCGTAAACCAAACAGGAAGTAGGAGTCTATGCGCTGACGTGCATAAACAGTATTTACAATGTTTTCTCTCGGCAATGGATTGTCAGAATGCATCAAAAACAGACTACATTTATTATACGAAGTGACTAATGACTCACGAGAGTGGATTATTTTGTATTAGAGAATGTCGTCGCTGATTTGACCAGTTTTATCGCTGCAATGAACACCTGTTACTCAGAAGGCAGAAGGTAAGTTTTTATTCTCAGCTCGTCCTCGTATTATATGCCGTTCTGATGTAAATATGTATGTAATGCTGAGCTTGGCATGCACCATTACACAGAAATATAACCGTGCGCCGCTGTGGCGCCACTTATATTGTGTGTTTGCGTGGGCGCTGTATAGTGGTGTGATTTACGTATTGAAATGTGCCAGGTGTTTGGGGGTAGGGAAAGGTGTACTGTAAGTATCGATTGGGGGTTTCGTGGGCTTCTCTATTACGTCAGCATCACCCGATAAAAGGGCAAGGTGAGGTGGACAACGTCTCAGAGCTTCATTTGAGATTCGTCGTGATCGCATCGTTGTTTGGAGTTTTGCGAAATGGCACAGCGGGCCGCCGGCAAGACCAAGTTCAGCGCTCAGGAGGTTGTGGAATTGCTCACACGGAGAGAGAGCGACATTTCAGCATCAGACTTTTGCGTTCAACTGATGATCCAACATCAGAAGAAGATTTGTTTTTCCGATGGAGATGACCAGTAAGTGTCTAAAGTTTTACAAGTTGGGGGTGGGGGTTATTGTATGGGAGGAGGTTGTACATTTTGTATCAGACAAGGACTACTGGGAGGATTGTGTGGTTTTTATTTTATGTGTGTATGCACTGTCTGCATTTACTGTAACTTTTTTTGAGATACAATGTATTTATTGTGTGTGTAAGGGAATCACTGAAAAATGACTGGGTTTTTGGTGCATGAAGGCCTGACATTTTCCTTCTTTTACAAATTAGGGGAACCTCTGATCATGAGTGGCAGCCAGCCAAAGAGAAGATGGTGGAAGAGGCTTCTTCATCTGATTAAGAGGATCTAATGCCTGTTACAGCACAGGCCAGAAGGGCCAGTGCACCACATGTGACAAGCCATTGTGCTTTGTCCCAAACAGAGACTGCTATAACCAGTGGCACATTGAAAATTCCATGTGAGGGGGGGTGGGGGTAGAGCAGAATAATTGTAAATAGTTGCAGTTTGCTGTGCTGTGTATTTTTTTTTACATTACTCTGAAAAATAAAATAGCATTTACAGAAATGGTGATTTGTTTTGTGACTATTTTTTTTTTTTACAATGTACAATAGTGTCATTCATATTTTATTGGATTAATATGGCTTTATTTATGATTTATTCAGTAATTTTGTGTGTAGTACAGGATTCCTCAGGACAGTATCTTTGATTAGAGCCCTCATTGATGACTGTATGTTGAAGCATTGAGGAGTTACAGCCCTTTAAAATTTGCATGTCAAAGGGGGCTTAGATGCGGCACTTGGACTATCCAAATGGCACATGAGAGAGCACGCCAGGGCATCAATGCACAAAACCTTTACAAAACAATAGGCTTTTGTGCTATCTTGATGAAATTCGAAATGCACGACAAAAAGACTTCATTCTACAGCTCCAATGTATTTTCCAGTCGTTACCTTCTATATTCAGTGTGTAGTTACATGATAACAATCAGGAAAAATCTAGGCGAGGCAAAAATTGTCTACTTTTTCTGTGTTCCAAACTTAATAGCTACAAACTCATTACAGTTACAGTGCTTTTGACTACAAAAATGAAAAATATAGGTTGTCTGCTTCGCAAAGACACTAAACTTTTGTGTGTACTCCAAAGAGTTCAGGAACAGCAGCTGATTTAATTTGGGTATGCTTTTTCAGGCGTTTTTTGTTTTTTTTAGCCGCCAGTTAAGTGGTTAAAAGAAAAAACAACAACAAAAACCTTGTAATTACGAGAAAAAGTGTCATAATTACAAGATCTGATGTCAACTAATGAGAAACCTATAATAGCGAGATGCAGATCTCATAATTGAGATAACTGGAAACCAGCCATTTACTGCAGCTGCCCAACATTATATGGCACCCTAGTGGCCATGGATTTAAACTGAGTACTAACGTGTTTATTGAGTAATAGACTCGAGTCCTAAGTCTAACCTGTACATGCTACTTACCATTTCCGAGGTCCCTCTGAATATCTGGAGGATTAGGCTGCTGTGTGCTTAGAGCAGTTGAAGGACCAGCTAAAGACAAAACACATGCATAACAAATGAGTTACAAAACATATTTTAACAGAAATGGTTTGTTTGAAATGGCAATGGACAGACAGACAAATCTACATAAGATGTTGTTGCTGGTGGTTGCAGATATCACTCTACAAACCCTGATCTGAACCTGTCTCCAGTGTCACCACTATATCTGCAACTTGTTGCCGTGAAGAGCTGCGACTTGCCCCACTGGTGGAAGGGACAGATTCCTCTCCATTCTCACCTTCAGTCTGTCTTTCCCTGCCATCCTGTGATCGTCTTAAGAATCAATTTAACAATCAATTTCAGATTACTGAAGTACTTTTTAACAAGAAATACAAACATTTCAATATGACAAAAAAAAAAAAAAAAAATTAATCAGGAACAAGATGTTGGCACATACAAATGAAGTTATTATTAATACTTTTGGGGGTAAACCTCACCATCTGTGTCTTTATGTCTTTCTCAACAATGTGTTTTATGTGATGGCTTCAGATTATGTGCACCACCTATCTATAAAAACATTATTAGCTATGGATTTGTTGTGGACACAACTTATTGTGGATAGGGAAGTTATACACTATCCATGGAATGTAACTTTGCATTATACAAGTTAACTAACCATCCATACGTAAATACAAGTTTGACTTATCACCTTCCCAAATAACATCAGTTCTGATTCAGCTGTTAATTATGTATCACTTCACTGGAAGGACTAAAGCCTACCGATCTGCATATTGGTATATGAATGTGATTGTGAATGAGTTTATGTGACTGAAGTGTTAAGTTCTTTAAGTGGGTAGTATGTCTGGAAAAGCACTACATAGATTTTGTCCTTTTGCATTTATAAAGAAAACCAGGTGCACAGATGAGAACTTTAGATTTGGATCAGTACCTTGAACAAGACTGATTGTGTTGCCTTATCTGTGAAAACGGAAATTCCTCTCCACAAAGAAGACATGGCGTCAGTGGTCCAATGTATGTGTTAGAAGGTCCCTCAGTTTCTTCCTACATGTAAAAGTACAAAAATATATAAAGACTGAAGCCGCACACAAACAGCAGTTTTAAGAAGTAAAACAAGTCTACATATACACACTTACATCTCTCTACATCTCTCTCTCTACATACATATAACACAGTTGAAAATAACAGCAAATGATGAGCTAAAAGCAGATATATTTACCGGCTCCAAGCTGAGATGGCACTGTAGAGGCGGATGTAAATATAGAGTGGTGAATCATAGTGCTTGGTTCCTTCAGATATTGCACACTGTACCCTTCATTTGGGCCACTGTATAACAGAGAAGCTGGCGGCTCCTTGTGTTACCAGAGCTTTTGAGCAACTCATAGCCACCTGCAGTCCTCAACTTTGGAAAGTTTTGATAAAGACAATCTGTTAATTCCTCACAGCTATGAAAGTCATGATAGGTTCAGATCATTTTAATAACTCAGAGAACAAACACACAACTCATTTCAAACTTGCGCAAGGAGGAGAGATCCGTTCCTGAACTCAGCTCTCAGCTGAGCGGAAGTTATCTGTCCCGAAGGACCGCTTCCTGTGCAGCGCTTTTATTCGGATTTTCACAATAAGATCACGTGGGTTACACCAACGCAGTTTACAGCATGTAATAAACAACATCCTTGGCTTTTCCTACCATATATGGTAAGTAAGTATCCTGTAGAATGTGCCTGTAACATGGCGTATACGAGACACGTATCCTATATGTGTTCTCTGCAGGCTGAGAGCAGCCTGCAGGTAACTACAACTTCCTTTGTAAGAAATACACCACGTGTTCCCATTTCAAACATAAAAACAACAGTATCATATGCACATAAAACAACTATAGAAAATATACAAACAGAAGATATGATAATTTATAATGAACAGAATGGAATTTATACCATAACTCCAACAGTCACCTGAAAAATAAACACACAATATTAAGAAATCCCACTTTACCACCAAACTCTGTTATCACTGGAGTCTTTGAATTCCACTGAAAACAACGAAGAACAAATGTTATCTCTGTTTTAATTTAAAATACGTGGCTTAAGAAGAGAAAACACATTTCAGTGACGTGCACAGCTACACTGTGCTGCTCTAAACCAACAGACAACAAGCAGTAAATTTTCAAAATATTCAGAAAGAGCTTCAGAAGGTTTTTCACAAAATTTCCTAAAATTATTCTATGTGTTACCATACAGTCTTGCTTTTTGGAGAGACAGAACCAGGACGTTGTTACACTATAAACATTACATTATGGAAATACAATATTTTTTCTACTGTTCTTAGAGCAGGCAAAATAGTTCAAGCAACAATAACGTAGATACATACCTCGGAAACATATGCGCCGCTCACCTAGTCCTGCCCTTTGGAGACGTCCTTCTCTGGTCGCCTCGGAACAACTGTTGAATCTTTTCGCCCAAGGCAACAAAAAACGTGTGTATATGTGGCGAGGCTGACAGTTGCATTGCTGCGTCTTTGATGCCTTCTACTTGATCTGCTTGTAAACAGTCTTGACACCTCAACTGGGGATGGAAATAGTGAAATGTACCTAGCACCACAGTTTGCATGTCTTCTCAAGAAATAATTTTCAGCATATATATTAGCTTACCATCAACAGGATGTCGTCCTGCAACATTTGACATTCCAGGTGTTGTTGACACTGTGAATATATTGACATATATGTACAAGAGTAGAAATGTGTAAACTCTTACAAGTATTTGAATGTGTATCTTTAAGCTACCCAACCCTGCAATAAAAGATTACATGGACATGGGTTAAAATGCATCAGATTCTGAATTATAAGATCTCTGTTCACCATCAGTGAATGATTTATCTTGTCAAAGCTACAAATGCACAAATTATACTTATATACAAGGCTACATTCACCTTGCAAGTGTTAAAGCTCATTTAAAGTTGTTGCCTGAAATCCTTTTTTTTCTTGTTTGCTTGTTTGGTCGGTCATACTACAATTTAATGAGACCATTATCAGTTCAGACTGAACATTTCAAGTCCATCACACAGGACTGCATTATAGCAGTGGCTGTAACTGTTTCATTAAGGTAACCAGATTTCTGAAATACAACCAGGAGCCGTTGTACTCTCGACTCATCTTGCCTTTTTTAAAGAAAAGTTTCATTTATATTTTTATTTGAGTCCTCATCTTCAGCAAAGCAACCCAAACGATGAAATCGGGGACGTTTCATCATTGTATGCCAATTGGTGAGCATAAGCTAAGTAAAATCCCCAACTTAAGCATTAAAACTTATAAAAACACTATAAAACACACACGTGGCTGTTGACTTACAAACATTAAAACAATAACAACTATTCTGCATGTAAAAAAAAGACAAGGAGGAAAAAAAAACACTTAATTGTGTTGATCCTTGGCGTTATGGTGGGGCCTTGTGCTTGTGGAGTTGAACCGGCAGATGCTAAAAGAAGACAATATGAATAAACTCTATTCTTCGACAAAATTACAAAACTCCACCTAGCTGAAAACTTACCGCGTTTCAACTCATCCAATCTATTTGCAGCTTCCCTTAACAAGTCCGACACAGACCGTCTTTCCGCTCCCTCCATTACAAATACGTTGGTTGTTAAAACAGAAGTCAAAAGACCCAGGCATGCACAATCGATCTGCACATGGATCCTGCTCCTTCTTGTTTGTTGACCCATAGCAGAGGAGCTGGAGCAAGAAGGCAGCCCTCCTCATTTGCATAATGAGGCAGAAATGCATACGGTAAAAGAAAAAGAGCAGGAGGAAAAGGCAAAACAAAATATTTATATTTCTTGACGAAAACGCATGTGTAAGGAAAAGGAAAAAGAAAATTTATACATTTCTTGTTGAAAACTCGTGTATAAGGAAAAGGAAAAACAAAATATAGACACTATATATATATTTCTGCTTTTATTTCTAATTATGTCAGTTTCGGTCCTCCATACCTGACAGTATTAAATGGCAATCTTATTAAGGACCTCAGACGGCTTAACATATCTTACAAACGTACTGCACATAAAGACTTAAACAGAAAAACTAAGTAGGACAGGAACTGTTAACATGACTGGATTGGAGCCTTATGAGAGAGCGGGAGCATGTGATCAAGAATAACAGTGTCTGCCAATGCCCACGTTCCTAGATTTAGCTGTTAGCTCAGTGTGGCAGACCTGGAGTAGCTCAAGCACTTAGAGTCAATACATTACACATTATAACATTACATTACAACACAGCATGAAACACCACAGGATCAACTTCGTAGCGTTTATCTATCAGTTTGTTTGTGCTTCTGAAAACATTACTGACCTGTAAAACAGGAGAAATAATGAGCAGAAGAAAACGTGCTGCCGTTCGCCTGGTCAGTCTTGCCAGAATGACAAGCTTACGCCAGCTAAGGCAACTCCTTTCCGGCAGGCATTCTGCTGGCCTCTACTGTCCATAGTGACACACAGTCGCTTGCAGCACAGCGCTTGGGAGACTTATTAAATCTCATGTTTTTTGTACACAAACCGTGTGAAAGATACAAGATTTATACACATAATCAAACTTAATTCACAAATTTGACCACATATTTGTGTGGGTCACACAAACTTGAAAAAGGTGATACCGGAATTGATTCAACACATCGACTGCCCCACAGAGGAGAGAGGACCCTAGACCACTGCTACTCTCCATTCAAGAGGGCTACAAAGCAAAGCCCTCTTCCGCCTTTTGGGAAGTCTGACCACACCTCTGTCCTTCTCATGCCGAAATACAAACAACGGCTCAGGCAGGAACCCCCTGCTGTGAGAGAAGTGACACGGTGGTCTGATCAAACAGAGGCCGCTCTGCAGGGTGCGTTGGATTCAACCGACTGGGACATGTTTCGCAGCAGCGCGGGCGGAGACATCGAGGAGTTTACCGAAATGGATTTATTGGGAAAGCTGTTGATGACACTTTGCTTAGGAGGACCATCAGGACTTTTCCCAACCAGAAGCCGTGGGTGGATAAATCTGAGGTCCCGCACCGCTGCCTACAACTCACTTCGGGAACATGGAGGACTACAAGGTTGCATCATACAACGTCCGCAGAGCGGTGAAAGAAGGCAAAACATCGCTACGGCCGCAGACTGGAACAGCAACTACAACAGTCTGACTTCCAGGGGACTGGTGCAGGGACTACGCACCATCACGGACTACAAGCACCACACACACACCCGGTGAGTGCCGAGCCTTCTCTGGCTGATGAACTCAACATCTTCTTTGCGCGCTTCGAGTCGGGAAGCCGACAGCCCGCTGCGCTCCCGGCCGGAGGGGTGGAGACACTCACTGTGACGGAGCGCGACGTGAGGAGGGCGTTTAGACGTGTAAACACCAGGAAAAAGGCTGGACCAGACGGTATTAGTGGACGTGTCCTTAAGACCTGCGCTGACCAGCTGGCACCTGTGTTTACACTGATATTCAACCTCTCACTGAAACTGTGTGTGATTCCCACCTGCTTTAAAAAGTCCATCATAGTCCCTGTCCCAAAGAAACCACCCCCCAGCAGCCCCAATGACTTCAGGCCCATAGCACTCACCTCTGTGGTGATGAAGTGTTTTGAGAGACTCATCAAGACATTCATCACCTCCTCACTGCCCACCACCCTCGACCCACTACAGTTTGCATACCGGCCAGACAGATCCACAGATGACGCCATATCCTTCCTCCTCCACAAGACCCTTTCACACATAGACACTGGTAAGGGGAACTATGTGAGAGTGCTGTTTGTAGATTACCGCTCAGCATTCAACACCATAGGTCCCTCCAGGCTGGTCTCGAAGCTGCTGGACCTGGGCCTGGGCCCATCCCTGTGCAGGTGGGTTCACAGCTTCCTGACCAGCAGACCACAGGTGGTACGAGTGGGTCACCTCACCTCATCCTCCCTACCCCTCAACACTGGATCCCCCCAAGGCTGTGTGCTCAGCCCTCTGCTGTACTCACTGTACACCCATGACTGCGAGGCCACGTCAGAGGCCAACGTCATCATCAAGTTTGCTGACGACACTGCTGTTGTGGGACTAATCTCCCACAATGAGGAGACAGCCTACAGGAGAGAGGTCTCCCGCCTGGAGAACTGGTGCCAGGAGAACCACCTCCTGCTCAACGTCAGCAAAACAAAGGAACTGATCGTGGACTTCAGCAGGAAGCAGCAGAGGGACTACCATCCACTTGTCATCAGTGGTGCTGAGGTGGAAAGAGTGGACACTTTCAAATACCTGGGAGTGACCATCTCACAGGACCTGTCCTGGACTCATCACATACATCACTGTGAAGAAGGCCAGACAGCGTCTCTACCTCCTCAGGTGGCTGAGAGACTTCAAGCTCCCACTCAAGGTGCTCAGGAACTTTTACACCTGCACCATCGAGAGCATCATGCGTGGGAGCATCACCACCTGGATGGGAAACTGCACCAAGCAGGACTTCATGGCCCTAAAAAGGGTGGTTCGTTCAGCTGAACGGACCATCAGAACCACCCTCCCCAACCTGCAGGACATTTACACCAAGCAGTGCGGCTGAGGGCCATGAAGATCCTAAAACAGCCCAGCCACCCCGGACACTCTCTCTTCTCCCTGCTCCCATCAGGCCGGCGTTACCGCTGCCTGAGGGCTAAGACTGAAAGGTTGAAGAAGAGTTTTTACCCACAAGCCATCCGTCTGCTCAACTCTGAGCCCTAACTGGACCATTATTGCACAATGTAAATATTATAATTTATAATCTATAATTCCACGTAAAAGTGTGTATAGTGTATAGTATATAGGTATAGTGTATAGTGTGAATTACTTATTTTTATTCTTCTTATTTATATGTGTGTGTATATATGGTTGCAGGTACAAAATACATTTCACTGTGCATTGTACTGTGTATAACTGTGCATGTGAAATAAACACTATCTTATCTTAACTATTAGTGGTGCACTGCACAAATGTGGTCTTTTATGGAAGAGTGGAAGAAGAAAGCCATTGTTAAAAGAAAACCATAAAAAGTCCTGTTTGCAGTTTGCCAGAAGCTGTTGGAGACACAGCAAACATGTGGAACAAGGTGCTTTGTTCAGATGAGACCAAAATTGAACTTTTTGGCCAAAATGCAAAACGCTATGTGTGGAGGAGAATTAACACTGCACATCACTCTGAACACACCATCCCCACTGTCAAATATGGTGGTGGCAGCATCATCATGCTCTGGGGCTGCTTCTCTTCAGCAGGGACAGGGAAGTTGGTCAGAGTTGATGGGAAGATGGATGGAGACAAATACAGGACAATCTTGGAGGAAAACCTGTTGGGAGTCTGCAAAAGACTTGAGACTGGGGCAGAGGTTCACCTTCCAGCAGAACAATGACCCTAAACATAAAGCCAGGGCTACAATGGAATGGTTTCAAACCAAACATATTCATGTGTTAGAACGGCCCAGTCAAAGTCCAGACCTGAACCCAATCCAGAATTTGTGGCAAGATCTGAAAACTGTTCACAAACGCTCTCCATCTAATCTGACTGAGCTTGAGCTGTTCTGCAAAGAAGAATGGGCAAAAATGTCAGTCACTAGATGTGCAAAGCTGGTGGAGACAAACCCTAAAAGACTTGCAGCTGTAACTGCAGCAAAAGGTGGTTCCACAAAGTATTGACTCAGGGGGGCTCAATACTTTTGCACACTGCACTTTTCAGTTTTTTATTTGTAAAAAATGTTTTGAATCATGTATAATTTTCTTGCCACTTCACAATTGTATATCACTTTGTGTTGGTCTTTCACATTAAATTCCAGTGAAATATATTTATGTTTGTGGTTGTAATGTGACAAAATACGAATACTTTTGCATTTGAGCAATATTTCTAAAATTAGAAACATCCTTTCTCAGAGTGATGCTGAAAAGCTCATTCATGCATTTATTACTTCTAGGCTGGACTATTGTCATTATTATCAGGCTGTCCTAAAAGCTCCCTGAAAAGCCTTCAGCTGATCCAAAATGCTGCAGCTAGAGTACTGACAGGGGACTAGAAAGAGAGAGCAGATTTCTCCCATATTGGCTTCTCTTCATTGGCTCCCTGTTAAATCTAGAATAGAATTTAAAATCCTTCTCCTCACCTACAAGGTCTTGAATAATCAGGCCCCATCTTATCTCAAAGACCTCATAGTACCGTAACACCAATCAGTCTCAGCAGATGACCCCCCCTCCCTGAGCCTGGTTCTGATGGAGGTTTCTTCCTGTTAAAAGGGAGTTTTTCCTTCCCACTGTCTCCAAGTGCTGCTCATAAGGGGTCATCTGATTGTTGGGTTTTCTCTGTATTATTGTAGGGTCTTTACCTTACAATATACAGCACCTTGAGATGACTGTTGGACTGTTGGTGCTATATAAATAAAACTGAACTAAAGATGTTCCACCATCCAGGAAGACTAATGGAGAGTCTGTTATTAACTTCTGCAGCAGCTCAGATGGTCTTGAACAGAGGTGGTGGTCTATGACACCAACCATCAGCCACCGAGTGCACAGTCCTGAGATCCTTTCCCAGGTGGTTTAACTGCCATTAACACCTGAACCCAGTGGCGCAAAAAGGGGGGTATGCACTATATGCAATGCATAGGAGCGCCGCACAAGAGGGGGGCGCCAAACGATGTGGGAAAATATTTCTCTAATTGCATTTTCTGTATTTAACAGCTGTGCATATGACATGATCAATAACAGAGGCGCTGCGCTGATTAGGCGCCCCTGCGCTCCTTCACCTCCCTCCTCCTGTCCCATTTAAAGACAGTCGGTAAGTTATGAGCCGTTACTGAGACAGTGCGCTCAGACCAAAGCAGCAGCGCTTACTCCTGTAACCACCTTAAAACTTTTATTGGGAAACAGCTGGAGGGCCTTCTTCAACACCTGATCAGCAACATGAAGAACAGAGAACTTTGTAGCTGCTCCATAAACCGCTGTTTGTTCACACAGAGCAGGGCTGTCAGTCACAGGACGGGCCAAAATTGAAGACACATTCTGAGTCACGGGCGGAACAGGATTAAAAATAATTATTTAAATTAGAAAAATAAATTTGAATGCCCAGAATACAGCAGCTTTTTTCCTCAACACATTAAATAAAATATAAAATTATATTATTCTTCAAAATCACATGAATATATTTCAAACTGATGAAAAGTTGCAATTTTTCAGGTAAAAACTGTAATGTGAATTTCTGCGCTTCACAGTCGGAGAAAAACGCTGCATAAACTGTGCAGTGTGTCAGTTTATCAGCAAATAGCGCAGCTGCAAACATAGCGGTGGAGACAAGTTATCACGCGGTCCAGTCCCCAAAGCTGCAGGACGCATTATGATGCTTCATGAGAAAAGTCGACTCTCAGCCACCTTTCATCCCGGAGCCCTGCTGAAGCTTTTCCTGCACTTTCTATGAACTGACAGATTTCCTCAGGCAGCTCATCGCACCTGTGTAATAAGGCGCATCACCAAATTCAGAAGCTATTTACTCCAGAAAGACTGAAACTGCCTCTTACAAAGTTCCCTGTCTGTGTTTCGGTGTTTATGACCCGCTCTGTCTCAGGACTTTGCTGCGCAGCGTTTCCTGCTGTGTGACGCAGTGATGCACTGTCAGCTCACCTGTGCAGGTCTCTCATCTTTCCGTATCTGTCCCACCAATCCGCTCTATCCCCGTAGCGCAAGTGAGGAAAAGAGACAGATGGTTTACCTCCGATGTCAGCCTTCAGGTCTTTTGCCTCCCACCGGTTTGGAAAATCCATGTTTTCCACTTTTCGTTTGGTCATTTTTTGGGGAGTCAGGCAGCTTAAATGTCACTGTAAAAAGTGCTGACCGATGTTTTCTCCGCTGATCACTGATCAATCGGCAACACGGAAAACGGCCTGCCGGCAGCTGCTGCAGTGCGTGGAATTTGTAGTATACGTGGTGGGAGCACATTTACCCGCGGGCTATTAATAATAGTTATATGAAATCATCTTGCTGGCCTATAAAATTAGATCGTGGACCGGAAGTGGCCCGCAGACCTTGAGTCTGACACATGTGACACAGAGAAAAACTGCAGTACGGAAGTAAAAATGTGCAGATGATTTGTTAGTACGAAAAATTATTTCTTATCCGATTACTTGATTAATTGATGGAATAATCGGTACAATACTCGATTCTGAAAATAATCGATAGCTGTATTCAGAAAGCCATAGTCAAACATAGTTTTCAGCACCAGTGGAGCTGTGAAAGGCCTTCAAGAAAAATGACCTGCACCTCGAGAATGTAACTACAGGTTCACAAAGACTGTGATTAGGCTTTAGATGTGCTTTCTGGTTACATGTGTAGGCCCCTTCACTCAATTAACAAGCGGGAGCAGCTTTTAGCGGTTAGTATTAGCTTGCTAATTAGCATTACCCACCCCCGCCCCTGTTTTTTTTGGGGGGGGGCGCCTAAAAACGTGTCCGCATACACCTCAGAAAGTATATAGCTGCGCCCCTGCCTGAACCTATGTGCTCATCAAAGCTCACATCATCAAGATGGAGCAACAGGCCTCACGACCACCTCAAAGGTGACACCACCACAGAGGTCAAACAGATGACCTGAAGAGCTGAAGAAGCCCCTCAGATGAGGTGAACCATCTCATGAACCTGACAGAAGTCGTGCTGCCTCCACCCGCACCCATTCAGCTCACCAGTAAATGAATCCATGAGTCACACTCAGCTTTTATAAGGAATTATTTCAATATTTCAATAGTTTAATTTAATTTATAACTAATTAATTTCATTATACAACAAGCCAGTCATGAAACATCTGAACTGTGTGTGTATGTGTGTGTGAGACAGGCTAATCAATACTCAGATATGCTGATACGTCGCTTTCATATAGTGTTTCTGTCAGTGCTCGCAAACAAAACA
The DNA here is from genome assembly GCF_007364275.1 of Archocentrus centrarchus. NCBI lineage: Eukaryota > Metazoa > Chordata > Actinopteri > Cichliformes > Cichlidae > Archocentrus > Archocentrus centrarchus. The sequence goes on along the minus strand of NW_022060267.1, from coordinate 2,681,898 downwards.
TGACCTCAGGTGACCCGCTGAGTGCGTGTGTGTGAGATGATATTACATCATCAATAATTATGATTACTTTCATTATAATAATTAGCATTATTCACACAACCCTGATATTCAGTCTAGGAAACCCCACTGGAACCCAAACCAAACCCAAAGCACTGTGGACACAGAGTCCTGTAGGTGGGACACAGCTCCGCCAGCCTCAAGCTTTAGCTCCGCCCCTCAGCAGGTTAATTTCAGTCTGCATCCTGCTGTGTGGAGCACTGAATCATGGGGTACTGCAGTCCAGCACGGACCCACAGCCAAGCTGTGTAGCTGGAACTGGGGCTGTAGCTGAGGCTTGTGGGTAATGTGTCCTGCTGTGCTGTAGCTGCTTGTGGGTGGAGTTTATCTGCTGCACAGCTGGGAAGTATGGGTACTGTAGTCCAGAACTTTTTGCTTAAAAATGGAAGTGCTTCCGTTGGTTTTACCTCCTAAACACTGTCCAAAGTGTCCATCAGGAGGGGACTGTGGAGCTGTAGTCCATATGAGGCAGCTCAGTGTGTAGCATTGATAAGCCGTGTGCGTTTAAGTCAAGACAGGGGGTTATGGGTCGCGTAGTCCAGCTCAAAGTTGTTGTAGTCCAAGCCGAGGAGGATTGTGGGTGATTTAGTTGAAGCAGATGCAAAGTCAGGAAGTTGTAGTCCAAACAAAGGGAGGTTAAGGGTGTTGTAGTCCAGGCAGAGGAGGACAGTGGGAGATGAAGTCCAGCAGGGGAGTGTGTGGGGTGTCGTGGTGCAGGCGAGGAGGATTGTGGGTGTTGTAGTCCAGTGGTTGTTTGATACTTTAAGCCCTGAAATAGACTGTGTGTTTGAGCCCCATCGTTTATTTACAGTCACACAAGTCTGTATGTACAGTACACACCGACGCCACACACGCGCACGCACACACCATTTTCACATCACACCAATCAATAAATAAATGATCAATAAATAAATAGCATGATATAAATACTTCAATACCAACTCAAGTCTACAGGCCTCTGATTCATTATTTACTGATAATACAGGATCGATCAATCAATCAGCCAATCAGCTGTGTGTCTGTCCTCCCCTCAGATTAAAAACATCTCCATCCATTACTGAGCGCGCTCCTCAGCTCCCAAAGAAAGAAAACAAAAAGGATAAAAAGACAAACGTCTGCGCTCCCTCAGCTCGCCACTTAGAGGGGGAGGAGCCAGGAGGTGATGACAGCAGTTCCTGTGGAGACGGCAGCCAATCAGAGCCTGTCGCGGGCGGGGACCCAGATGTAGGGGCCGCTCTGCTCCTCGATGACCACTTTGACGTGGTGGTAGACCTCCTCGAAGCTGTCACCGTGCACGATGGCTGGAAAAGAGGCAGAGATGAGGTCAGAGGTCAGACTCGTTTGAAGCATTACGTTTGCAGCGTGTTTTTATTTTACCTGTGAAACACTCCAGGAAGTCCTGCTCCAGCTTGATGGCTCGATCCAGAGCTTTCCTCGCCTGCTCCTCCGACAGACGCTTGTTCAGATCCCTGCAGAGATTTCAGGTACGTTAGCTCTCACAGTGACATCAGAGCGCTCCAGGACTCCGCCCACAAAACCACACCTGCTTTAAACTCAGATCTCTCAGGTACATGGTCACCTCTGGACCTCCTCCAGCTGTGCTGCTGTCATTAGATCTCATTGACTGGTCTAATTTCAGTTTTGTGGGCGGAGTCAGAGAGCACATTTGTGTTCCTACCACAGCGTGAACGCTCAGTTCTTCAGGGTTAACTCACAGGATGTTCTCCAGGGACCGCGGGCGGATGAAGATGGCGACGGGGTGGAGCTGAGCCGCCTGCAGCCTCCTCACGCGTTGGCCGACACGTCCAGGATGCAGTGCTCCCCTGAACACACACACACACACCATCACCACACCGCCACGTGAGCGCCGTAGAAACGGTCACCGTGGAACAGCCCGGAGTCTCACCTGCTCGGCCAACCTGCCTCACGCTCTGCACCGACGTCCCGTACAGGTGGTTGTTGTACTGTCCCGCTCGATGAACCGATGCGACTGGATGTCCCGCTCCATCTGTTCCCGTGACGACACAAAGTGGTAGTCCCGCCCGTCCACCTCGTAGTCCCTGCGAGGGCGAGTCGTATCTGCAGGTGGAGAGAGAGAGAGACTTACATCAGTGACTTCCTGTCTGTTTACTTCCTGTTCTGACCACCTGTAGGCGGAGCCTTACGAGGGACGCAGGAGCCGAACTTGTCTGGGAACTCGGACAGCAGGTCGTCGTTGACTCGGTCTTTGGTGGGTCCCAGGATGATGATGGGGCGAGCGTAGTCCACTGAACACACACACACACACAGAGGAGGTCTTGACCTCAGTCAGGCGTGTAAACACAGTCAAAGGTCAAAGGTTAACGGTGACACTACCTTCAATCTGAGTGATGAGCTCATAGCTGTGAACAAAACCTTCTCTACCTGGAAGAAGAAGAAGAATAAAACACACCTGCAGTTAGAAGCACAGAGGACATGGACCTGAGCGAGAGGCTGAAACACCCTCTGAAGTTCCACAGAGATCTGATCCAGGATCAGGAGGGTCTGAAGCTACATGAAGCTGATCTGACATCTTTACAGTGTGAGCTGATGCTGAGTCAGTGGCTAGAAAGGAGATCGGAGGTGCTTTGGTCACTTCCTGCTGTCAGGGAGGAGGTTCCTGTGAGTCAGAGGTCAGAGCAGCTCTGATGGACCTGATGAGCTTCTGTGTGTTTCTGAGTCTCAGTCTGAAGCTGAATGATTGTGTTCCTCACAGAGGAGAACAGAGAGAACATGAAGAACATTCCCAGGTCCCAGAGCTTCACTCTGGAGCTCTGCTGACAAAGTTCAGCATCATCTGAAGTTCACAAAACCAAAAAACAAACTTCACTCATTGATCTTAATTTAATCTCCTGCCCAGCAGCTGTGAAGCAGCGACTGATTTTATGGAGCTTCACCTCCTGTTTCTGACCTTTGACCTCATAAACTACATCTGAGCTCTGACTGTGGAGGCAGTCTGAGTGCAGCATTTTCCTTCTTGTCCAGTGTTGGAGAATCTGTGTAAACTGTAGCTTCAGTTTCCTGTTCTTGGTAAACAGGAGTCAGTGTGGTCTCCTGCTGCTGTGGTCCATCTGCTTCAAGGTTCAGAGATGCTCTTCTGCATACCCTGATATACTGACTGGTTATTTCAGTTCTTGTTTACTATCAGCTTGTAGCAGTTTGGCCCTTCTCTGACCTCTGACCTCAGCAGGGCATTTTCTCCCACAGAGCTGCTGTTTCCATGGATATTTCCTGTGTTTCAGACCTGCTCTGTAAACTCCAGAGATGGTTGGTGGGAAAATGTCACCATATCAGCAGTTACTGAAGTCAATCTTAAAAATGATCAATCAGTCTTTATTAGTTGGCTATGTACCACAGACCTTCAAGGTGGCTGTAATTAAACCTCTGCTTAAAAAGCCTCACTGACCCAGCTGTCTTAGCTAATTATAGGCCAATCTCCAGCCTTCCTTTCTCTCAAAGATTCTTGAAAGAGTAGTTGTAAAACAGCTAACTGATCATCTGCAGAGGAACGGTTTATTTGAAGAGTTTCAGTCAGGTTTCAGAATTCATCACAGTACAGAAACAGCATTAGTGAAGGTTACAAATGATCTTCTTAGAGCCTCTGACAGTGGACTCATCTCTGTGCTTGTCCTGTTGGACCTCAGTGCAGCTTTTGGTACTGTTGACCATAACATTTTATTACAGAGATTAGAGCTTGCTATAGGTATTAAAGGTACTGCACTGCAGTGGTTTGAATCATATTTATCTAATAGACTCCAATTTGTTCATGTAAATGGGGAGTCTTCTTCACACACTAAGGTTAATTATGGAGTTCCACAGGGTTCTGTGCTAGGACCAATTTTATTTACATTATACATGCTTCCCTTAGGCAGTATTATTAGAAAGCATTGCATCAATTTCATTGTTATGCAGATGATACTCAGCTTTACCTATTAATGAAGCCAGATGACACACATCAATTAATTAACTGCAGGAATGTCTTAAAGATATTAAGGCCTGGATGACCTCTAATTTCCTGCTTCTAAATTCAGATAAAACTGAAATTCTTGTTCTCGGCCCCACAAATCTTAGAAACATGGTGTCTAACCAGATACTTACTCTGGATGGCATTACTTTGGCCTCCAGTAACACTGTGAGAAATCTTGGAGTCATTTTTGACCAGGATTTGTCCTTCAATGCACATATTAAACAAATATGTAGGACCGCTTTTTTGCATTTGTGCAATATTTCTAAAATTAGAAACATCCTTTCTCAGAGTGATGCTGAAAAGCTAATTCATGCATTTATTACTTCTAGGCTGGACTATTGTAATTCATTATTATCAGGCTGTCCTAAAAGCTCCCTGAAAAGCCTTCAGCTGATCCAAAATGCTGCAGCTAGAGTACTGACAGGGACTAGAAAGAGAGAGCAGATTTCTCCCATATTGGCTTCTCTTCATTGGCTCCCTGTTAAATCTAGAATAGAATTTAAAATCCTTCTCCTCACATACAAGGTCCTGAATAATCAGGCACCATCTTATCTCAAAGACCTCATAGTACCATATCACCCCAACAGAGCACTTCTCTCTCAGACTGCTGGCTTACTTGTGGTTCCTAGGATACTTAAGAGTAGAATGGGAGGCAGAGCCTTCAGCTTTCAGGCCCCTCTTCTGTGGAACCAGCTTCCAGCTTGGATTCAGGAGACAGACACCCTCTCTATTTTAAGATTAGGCTTAAAACTTTCCTTTATGATAAAGCTTATAGTTAGGGCTGGATCAGGTGACCCTGAACCCTCCCTTAGTTATGCTGCTATAGGCCTAGTCTGCTGGGGGGTTCACATAATGCACTGTTTCTTTTTATTCACCTTATTTACTTTATTTATACTCAACTCTGCATTTAATCATTAATTGATATTAATCTCTGGCTCTCTTCCACAGCATGTCTTTTCTCTCCCCTCAGCCCCCCCTCAGCAGATGACTGCCCCTCCCTGAGCCTGGTTCTGATGGAGGTTTCTTCCTGTTAAAAGGGAGTTTTTCCTTTCCACTGTCACCAAGTGCTGCTCATAGGGGGTCGTTTTGACTGTTGGGTTTTCTCTGTATTATTGTAGGGTCTTTACCCACAATACAAAGCGCCTTGAGGCGACTGTTGTGATTTGGCGCTATATAAATAAAATTGAATTGAATTGAATTTAAATTACCTTCAGTCTGACCTTCAGCAGGTCGTCTTCATCATGTCTAAATGCTCTGAGCTGCTGCCATGTGATTGGCTGCTCAGATACTTGCATTAGCAGGAGTTGAACTGGTGTTCCTAATGAAGTGGCCACTGAGTGTAAACATTAAAAATGGATCCAGGAATGAGCTCATTTTTATTTTATATGATCTTCTATTATTTGATCTTTTATATAATAAATGATTTCCTGTGTTTGTAACTGTCCTCTGATCAGTTTGGGAGGATTTACTGATTAATGAGCATGTCTGCCTTCATCCTCCTCCTCCTCCTCGGTGGTAAACGTTACCTTTGCTCTTCATCCGTGACCACTCCTTCCTCTCCACTCTGAAACACACAGACACACACTGTCTGTCTCCATGTAACACACACTGACACTGATTACAGGTGTGTATAAAGTATTCACTGACCTGTGCTTGGATGGGATGTAGCCCAGCTCCTCCAGCTCCCCCTGCTGGTTGACCCTCCGCGCCTGCCACCACTCGTCGTCGGCGCTGTCGATCACGTGGAAGACCTCCCCGAAGTTAAAGTCCAGAGCCTGAGACAGCACGCCGCAGTCCCACTGCTTATCGTAGTCGAAGAGCGCCCTGAAAGAGGACACCGTGAAGACCTGACCTCTGACCTCTACTCAGGAGGCCATGTGACCGCCTCAGTGTGTCAGCTGTTTGATCACTAATGGACCAGCTGTGGGGCTCCGCCCCCTGAGAAAGAGTCATGTTTCAGGAGTTTACTGAGGGACTGTTGATCACTGTGAGAGTGTGAGCATCAGAGCAGCTGAGACAGGAAACACTGACACACACCTGAGAGTCACACACACCTCACCTGATTCATCTGTACTCTGAGAGTCACACACACCTGAGAGTCACACACACCTCACCTGATTCATCTGTACTCTGAGAGCTCACACACACCTGAGAGTCACACACACCTCACCTGATTCATCTGTACTCTGAGAGTCACACACACCTGAGAGTCACACACACCTCACCTGATTCATCTGTACTCTGAGAGCTCACACACACCTGAGAGTCACACACACCTCACCTGATTCATCTGTACTCTGAGAGTCACACACACCTGAGAGTCACACACACCTCACCTGATTCATCTGTACTCTGAGAGTCACACACACCTGAGAGTCACACACACCTCACCTCATTCATCTGTACTCTGAGAGCTCACACACACCTGAGAGTCACACACACCTCACCTGATTCATCTGTACTCTGAGAGCTCACACACACCTGAGAGTCACACACACCTCACCTCATTCATCTGTACTCTGAGAGCTCACACACACCTGAGAGTCACACACACCTCACCTGATTCATCTGTACTCTGAGAGTCACACACACCTGAGAGTCACACACACCTCACCTGGATTCATCTGTACTCACACACCTCCATCAGACCATCATATGAACAAAAGATGGTGTGACTGTGTCAGAACACATCTTTAAACTCTATACTGCTACTAGTACTACTGATACTATTACTGCTAATTATTACTATTACTGATAATCTACTATTACTATGGTATAATTAGTTTTCCAAAACAACATAGGATTCAAATAAGTAACAGTACCACGTTAAACTACAAAAAGGTTAACAGTTATGGGGGGGCTGTAGCTCAGGGGTCATCTGCTAATGTGAAGGTTGGTGGTTTGATTCCTGTGACTGTTAGAAAGCACTGAGGCAGAGAGGAAAGTATGAATGTGTGAATGAAACGTGCTGCATAAAGCCCTCCATTAGAACCAGTCATTGACTGTAACCCTGTCACTGACACAGACACACAAACCCTCTGACACACACGCTGATCACAGATCAGTTTTTAAAATGAAACTCTCATTCTTGAACCCTGCAGTGAGGCTGTCACCTCTTCCTGCTTCTCTGAGTCCAGATGTTTTCCTTCTCTGCACATCAGTCATTTCTCTCTGTGACATCACTGTGAAATACTTTTTAATCCATCATCAGGAAGGTTGAAAGATTTCAGTTTGTACTTCAGTGATGCTTCAGAGCATCTCTGTGTTTCTGTGATCCACCTCGAGCTGAACGTCTTCCTGAGATTGTTTCCTTAGAGAGGAGCTGTGGTGTATGGAGACTGTTTGAGTTCACTGATTTATAATGAATCTGATTTAGTACCATAGGAGAGAGAAGAAAGCTGCTGGTTCACATGAATCTGATGGTTGATGCACTGTTTCTTTCATTCACCTTATTTACTCTGCATTTAATCATTAATTATTATTAATCTCTGTCTCTCTCCCCCCTCAGCAGATGACCCCCCCCTCCCTGAGCCTGGTTCTGCTGGAGGTTTCTTCCTGTTAAAGGGAGTTTTTCCTCCTCACTGTCACCAAGTGCTGCTCATAGGGGGTCGTTTTTGACAGCAAATTTTGATTTAGTTTTAGTCATAATTTAGTATCTGAATAGTTTTAGTTTAGTTAGTTTTAGTCGACTAAAATATAAAGGGTGTAAAATGTAAATGCTTTTCTTCAGTTCCCTTGAATTAGTCATTATACACACTTACACAAAATTAAACATTTATTAAAGTTATGGAATATTATTAATAATATTAACATTAGCGTTTCACCTGCTTCCCACACACCTGATCATTAACACCACCTCACTGAGATAATCCAGCGTTTTACAGCAGGACGCTCTGAAAGGTACAGGGCAGTGTTCAGGACTAAGATTATAAAGGCTAATCCACCGCGGGGTGGAGATTTTCTCTAAACACAAACTGGGAAAAACACTTTACCCTGCATGACATTAAAATGCTGACCTTTGCATGGAGATCTGGGTGACTGGTTTGCAGATGTTTAAGATTTGTGGTGTTTTTACCCGAGATAGTCGCCCCACATGGTTTACACATCGTTTTGTTTGTCACAGCATCAAAGGACAAATGTGTCCATACATCGGCTCTTCTCTTTCTCCCTGCTGACATTGTTTACATAACTTAGTTCTATCGGAAGGATCGACCAATCACAGGCTAGTTTGTCCTTCCCGGGTTTAGAGCAAATTTGTGCAACTGTGCGTTTGATTGGATGTTTTAAATTGTCCCACCCTGTCACAAATTAAATCAGTTCTGATTGGATTTCGTCCCTGACAAACATTTTCGTCTCGTTTTCATTCGTTGAGAAAGTGTCAGTTAACTTCGTTATCGTTTTTATCCTTTTAGGTAGTTTTTATTTAGTTATCATCTCGTTATCATCATAAAAAAAAGGTTCATCAATGAAAACTATGACGAAAATATTTTGTCAAATTAACACTGCTCATAGGGGGTCGTTTTGACTGTTGGGTTCTCTCTGTATTATTGTAGGGTCTTTACCCACAATAAAAATCACCGTGAGGTGACTGTTGTGATTTGGTGCTATATAAATAAAACTGAACTGAACTGAAATTATTAGTGTGTTATTTATGTAAGGACACTCATAGATGAATGAGGCCCAGCATGCAGTTCTGATGGCTGCCCCTCCCTCCATCCCAATCTAACCTGGGACCAGGTGTGTTTGCTCATGCTCAGTGTGCAGGCAGGTGTCAGGTTGCTCTCTGAGCTCAGGTTGGCTCAGGTTACCTGATGTAGAAGGTGCGGTTGGCTCTCAGACTCCCAGACAAGCTGTTCATCATCTGCTCCCTCAGGTCGTGGATCTTTGCTTCAAAGCAGCTGTACTCTGAACACACACACATGAGCAGAGGTCACACAGTCAGAGGTCGTTACACACACACACACACACAGCCATCAGGACCCACTATCAGCATCACTACAACAATCAGAGCTTACTGCTTCATAACCAGGCTCTGGTCCTGGATCAGCCTATCAGGAGAGTCTTTACACACTCTGTGTGTGTGTGAGTGTGTGTGTGTGTGTGTGTGTGTGTGTGTGTGTGTGTGTGTGTTCTTACCTTCAGGTCTGTACTGTGCAACTATGGTAACAGTCTGTCCAGCGTTCTTCAGAGCTGCTGCTGCCTGCTCATGTGTGGCGTACCTGAGGTCCACCCCGTTCACCTGCGCGTGCACACACACACACACACACACACACAAAATCAGATGTTAGATGAATGAAACTGCAGTCATTACCTCAGCCTGACCAGCAGGGGGCAGCCTTACACTTTAAACTGAAAAGGTGTGTCTCCTTTGCCACCTGCTGGTTACAGACTGATCTGCTCTGTGACTGAGGACCAGCGTTATGGTAAAACCAAAGTTACTCATTACAGTACTCTGATTATTTCATTACTGTAAAGACAAACACAGCTGAACACAAACCTCCAAACAGCCTGTTTGTGTCTGTAGCATGAGCACATTCATACTGTGGAGGTATTCCTGTTATTGTGGGTAGAAGAGAACATCATCAGACTGTGAGCTGCTGAGGAGCTCTGCTTAGGAAGAAGCTCCTGTTGAGCTAATCTGAGCTCCACACCTCAGTACAGACAGATGGTGCTGCAGCTCTTATTCAGCTAAAGCTACAGTCAGTGAGGGAGCTGGTTCCTGAAGGAGGAGCTGCCAAGATCAGCTCACTACAGAAATTCACCTCACTCAGATAATACAGATCATGTAGAACAGGATACCCAGCTGTCTGAAGATACAGACCCCACACTGAGTGTGCTTTGGCTGTTGTTCTGGTCTTTATACTCAGGTCTGTGTACTCACACTGAGGATCTGGTCTGTGTTCTCAGGTCTGGTACTCACACTGAGGATCTGGTCTTTATACTCAGGTCTGTGTACTCACACTGAGGATCTGGTCTTTATACTCAGGTCTGTGTACTCACACTGAGGATCTGGTCTTTATACTCAGGTCTGTGTACTCACACTGAGGATCTGGTCTTTGTACTCAGGTCTGGTACTCACACTGAGGATCTGGTCCCCCTTGCGGAGCTCTCCGCTCAGGTCTGCTGGCCCTCCTGCGAGGATGAAGGAGATGAAGATGCCCTCTCCGTCCTCCCCGCCCACGATGTTGAAGCCCAGGCCGGTGGAGCCGCGTTGCACACACACCCGGCGAGGCTCCCTCGAGTAGTCGTCCTCTCCCATCATGCCGCGGGGTATGGGGGAGTATCGTCGTGGCGATGGAGGAGGGAGGGCTTGTGGGTAATCACACATGTAGTCTGGCTCCATGTAGGCTGCAGAGAGGACAGAGGAGTCAGCAGCTGCTTTGCAGAGGCTCCTGGATCAGGAACAGTGCTGACCCTGAACTGTGGATCAGGGACGGGTTAAACCTCTGCTTACAGACTGGGTTTGATACATTATTAGGATCTAGTCTGAAAAAAGAGATCAGGAACTTGGATCAGCTGTGTGGGCAGCTCTGAGGAAACAGAAACATCTGATTTGATCACGCTGCTGCTTCTGTTTCAGCCCCGACTGAAGCTGCTGTGATGACCTCATCTCTGCTTCTGCAGGACTTTGATGGATATTTGGCTCCGCCTGCTGTCTCTCTGACTGACCAATGAAATGAAGCGTAATGAAAATCACACAGGTGGACCACCTCATAATCAATCATAATCAGTGAAAGCAGTGATGTGGAAAATGATGGAGTCAGATGTTTGGTTAGTCGTGCTGAAACAGACGCACTGATGTGTGTGTTGGTGTTCAGAGCAGAGCAGGTGTGTGCAGCATTGTTACTGTTATTAATGCATCAGCAGTTCATTCATGATGAGTGGTACCTACAGCTGGTCAGGTCGGGGGGGCTGTATCGATCGATCGGGTGGATGTACTGTGAGGTGGGCGTGGCCACCTTCAGGTAGACCACCTCCCCCGTGTTCTTCAGGGCCGACACGGCGTCTTCATGCAGGACGTCCTCCAGAGACATATGGTTGACCTATCAGGGGGTCAGAGCCTCAGGTTAGACCACGATCTGCTCAGTTTAGCCTGTCAGAGAGCACAAACAGTGTGAGGTCACCTACCGCCAGGATTTTGTCTCCAATCTGTAGCCGTCCGTCACGGTGTGCCGCCCCGCCCTCGATGATCTTGGTGACGTAGATGCTGTTGTCTCCAGGAACGTGCTGGTTCCCCACACCCCCAGCTATGCTGAAGCCCAGACCTGCACCAGAGGGGGGACAGGTTAGATTAACAACCCCAGAACCCAGAGGGAACCAGGACCCAGAAACCCAGTTACGACTTTTCCACCGCCGAGGTGCCGGTGCTGGTGCTGGTTTCAATGAACCGGCGAAACGCTTAAGAACGGGCCCGCGTTCCCACCGCGTTTCTATGAACTGCTCCTTTACGTATGAGTGTGGGCGGGTCCTCGTCTGGACACGAAGCCGAAGCGCACAAACGTGGGAGAACATGCTCCCCTTTCTGTGCTGCAAACACCTTTTAGGGTCCAAACCAAACTACTGCAGCATCTGTGTGCAGCACAGAGGGAAACACAGACAGAGATTAGAGCAAGACGACAAGTACGCACTTTGTGTCCTTTTATCTGTGATATGAACTGATACAAAGCAGCAAGTTCAGCCTTAGAGCCCAACCTAATTCACAGCCGTGAAAATCGCTTCGCTTTTCTCATGTAATACACGTGTAATATGGTAGAAAACTTGATGTTGAGACGGCAGAGTCACGCCTTTTTGCCGCTTTCGGCACGTGTTCTTGGTTCGAGACCAGCTAGTTTGCGGGGCCGGAGTTGAACCCGTTTTTGGCCGAGCACCGAGTGCTTCCACGGTGGAAAACCCGCTGAATGGGATTAATCAAAGTCTCTTAGGTTCTTCACGCAGCATTAATTATTAGAAACACACAGAACAATTAGAACCTTTAAAATGAAGTTCCTGTGACTCTGGTTCTTGAGCGAGTCTACTATCATCACTGAGGTCCATACCTGGAAGATCACTGATTTACTGTCTCTGATGGGTAAATCAAGGATATCACCTATATATTTGTTTAATATGATGATTAATATTATATTATAACGGGCAGCACAGTGGCGCGGTGGTTAGCACTGCTGCCTCACAGCTACAATGATATCTAGAAGGTCTGGGTTTGATTCCACCTTGACCCGGGCCTCTCTGTGTGGAGTTTGCATGTTCTCCTGTGTCTGCGTGGGTTTCCTCCCTCAGTCCAAACACATGCAGTTACAGGTGTTAGGTTACTTGGTCACTCTAAACTGCACACAGGTGTGAATGGTTGTCTGTGTCTCTGTTGAGAGACAGGCTTCTACCCTGCCTCTCGCCCTATGACAGCTGGCATAGGCTCCAGCCCTCCCACGACCCTGAACAGGATAAGTGGAAGAGAATGGATGGATATTAATTATAATCATACTTTCTAGTGTTACTTTCTAAGGCCTGCAGAGTTTTCGCTCATTTTAAAGCATAAAGTAAAAAGCAAAGATGATGTTTATGTAAAATAAGCAGCGATCAAACAGGATTATTGGTGATGAGTGATGAGTGAAACTCTAGATTTCCATGATTCCTGATCTGGATTAGACACTGCCCCCACAGGCTGAGCCCCCACACTAACTGATTACAGGTGAGCTCCAGGTGTATCAGAGCTCCTCAAAGCAGCAGTGTGTCTGATATAACAGGACATGTTCAGGTAGAATCAGGTCTGTCTGATGCACCACAGAGACTCTCCATCCTGGATGATCACCAGCTGTTATTGCTAACAGGTTTATAAAGCATCGTTACAGTATGTGGACCTGCTGGAGAGTTACAGGTTAAAGTCCTGGTGAACATTGATCATCTCCTGCATGGAGCCTCTGTGATGGCTTTAATTCTTCTTCAGCTGAGATCAAACATGAAACAATGACAGGAAGTGTCCAGCAGAGGGCGGCAGAGCAGCAGAGATCCACAGTTACATAACACCTGAGCACCTCCTCTCCTCCCGCCTCACCTTTGGGTCCTTTCATGAGTTTGATCTGTGTGATGCGTTCGCTCGGTGGGCGTCTCCGCAGCACGTACAGCCTGACCACAGGCCCCGCCTCCTTCAGCGCCTCCACGGCGGTGGAGTGAGTGACCTCTCTGACGTCCACGTCATTGACGAATACGATGCTGTCGTTCACCCTGGAGAGGAAGAGAGAGAGTCATCCTCAGTACCTCCGACAGCTGTTTGAAGGCTCAGGTGTGACCAGGCTCAGGCTGGACTGCTGCTTTAAAGGTGAGTGATGCTTCATGTCCTCACAAACACACAAACACAAGCGTGTGTGTGTGTACCTGAGGCGTCCGTCCTGGGCGGCGGCTCCTCCAGGGATGATCTTAGTGATGAAGATGGAGGGGTCGTCTCCGATGTGAGGATTATCCGTTCCTCCTGCGATGCTGAAGCCCAGACCAGAGTTACCCTGAACACACACACAGTAACACAGGTTAACACATGTTAACAAACAGTAACACACATTAACACAACAGTACTTGATGCAGACATGTTGTCCAGACCCCAGTTCCCCTGTCTGAGAGAAGACCTGGATGCATCATTCTCAGAGTGTGAGAGCTCCTGTATTTGGATGTTTTTATCTGTCAGTTCACTTTCCTGCACTGTTGGACGACCCTGCAGGTCTGCACATGCTCAGTGCAGGTTCAGTATTTTTATCAACTCTAAATGATGTCAGTAACCAGCTGTCTGATGGAGGTCAGAAGGTGACTTCATGTGACCTGCCTTAAGTGGATTTCTTTGGACTCTACAGAAGCTTCCAAAATGCATAAAACTGACTGAGTCCCTCTAAAACAACCACCTTCACACCTGAGGAGTCGATCAAAGAGGAGCATCTTCAGCTCACAGAGGAGACCTTTAAAGGCCTTAAACAGCCTGAGGAGGAGCAGTCACATCTCAACACCACTTCACTGCATTTAAGGAGTCACACAGGTACATGATCTCACCTGTTCACCTGAAGCACTAACACCAGCCTTCACTGGAACTAAGAGCCAATTAAAGATTAAAGCTCTGGCAGTAAAATGTGAAATGTGTGTGTGTGTGTGTGTGTGTGTGTGTGTGTGTGTGTGTGTGTGTGTGTGTGTGTGTGTGGTGTGTGTGTGTGTGTGTGTGTGTGTGTGTGTTATGATAAGTTTAAGTATGAGTGGACCCGGAGCTGAGAGGCTCTGCGGGGTGGTGATGGAATCCTTTAGAGGCAGGCTGAGGAGCTCAGACATCCACAGGGAGCTCAGGGTAGAGCTGCTGGTCCTTTACTTTGAAAGGAGCCTGAGGTGGCTCCAGCTTCCTCCTCCCTTCTGATAACAGTACCTTCAGGCTCCTCCACCCAGTGCCTGACTGTTCTTCGTAACCTCTGCAGTTCTCTGAGGCGTGCTGGAGATCAAATGCTGACTGATGGAGGTCCAGTGCTGCCTAATCTGAGCGGTGAATCCACAGCAGAATGAACCCATCGAACCTCCTCTCACAGGAAGGTCAGAGTTCCCTCCTGGTCTCTGCTGGAGCTCCTTCCTGTCTTCTTCTGTGGTGTTTGAGAGCACTGACTGCAGTTCATATTCTTGGATCAGCTGGATATTAATTATGTAAATGTGTTTGGAGACGTTCTCACTATGGTGGACTGAAGCTGCTCTTCTCACTGGATCTGTGCTGAGTCTTTGTGTCCACCCTGTCCTCTCTGAAACACCTCCGCAATCACCATCATCACCACCATCCTCATCATCACAGAGTAAGTACAGGAATAACTGCAGCTGAGGTGACTCATGTAATTATGAATGTCTCTGCTGACAGCTGCGCCTCTGTGAGCAGATCTGAGGCCTCGCTGATTAAACTTCAGGTTCGCTGGTTTGATTTCTAAAAGGAGCGGGCGGCGGCTAAAAATAACCCGCTGATGTCAGCCGGGTGGAGTTTATTCTGGGGGGGTGAAGGCAGCTTTTAAACTCAGAGTGACAGCTTCTAAAAACAGAGCAGAGAGGAGCTATTTGTGGAGCCTGCAGAGGGACCGAGAGTGCTGCTCACTGTGTGTGTGTGTGTGTATGTGTGTGTGTGTCTGTGTGTGTGTTTGTATCTGTGTGTGTGTCTGTGTGTGCACTCACCCTCTCCAGTGTGATCTCCTCGTACTCCAGCTCTCCCTCTGATCCGTTCATCTGTAAAAAACACAAACACACACACAAAGGGTTAAATCCCATCCCAGCATCTCTCTGCTCGTCACCACGGCAACTCCATGGTAACAGCTGTTGAGCCCTCAGGGGGCTGGTTACCTAGGCAACTGTAACTGTAACTATAGCGACAACTCTCATATCATCTGCTTCATGCAGTCATGAGCACTTGGAGACACGGTTATTACATCACTTCCTGCTGAGGCGACCACGGGGCGGGGGGGGGGGGGGGGGGGGGGGGGGGGTTCGTTAGAGTCCATCAGTAAACAAACAGGTCGTCATGGTTACACCGAGGCTCACCTGAACATTGTGAACAAACACATTAATGCAGCTGTTAACATCACATCTGTGAAAACCTGTGCTTCATCCATCCATCCGTCCATCCATCCATCCATCCATCCACCCACCCATCCATCCATCCATCCATCCATCCATCCATCATCTACCCATCCACCCATCCATCCATCCATCCACCCACCCATCCATCCATCCATCCATCCATCCATCATCTACCCATCCATCCATCCATCCATCCATCATCCATCATCTACCCATCCATCCATCCATCCATCCATCCATCCATCCATCCTCTTCATCACTCATCCAGGTCAGGGCTGCTGGGGGTGGAGCCTATCCCAGCTGTCAGCACATTTCTGTACATGTGACTGTTCACACTGTAAATACAAACAGTACTTCCTTCATTTCAGTGCCCTCACACTGAGCTGTGAGTATCTGTATGTATCTGTGAGTATCTGTGTGTATCTGTGAGTATCTGTGAGTATCTGTGTGTGTCTGTGAGTATCTGTGTGTGTCTGTGAGTATCTGTGAGTGTCTGTGTGTATCTGTGAGTATCTGTGTGTATCTGTGAGTTTCTGTGAGTATCTGTGTGTGTCTGTGAGTATCTGTGAGTGTCTGTGTGTATCTGTGTGTATCTGTGTGTGTCTGTGAGTATCTGTGTGTGTCTGTGTGTGTCTGTGAATATCTGTGAGTGTCTGTGTGTCTGTGAGTATCTGTGTCTGTGAGTATCTGTGAGTATCTGTGTGTATCTGTGAGTATCTGTGAGTATCTGTGTGTGTCTGTGAGTATCTGTGTGTATCTGTGTGTATCTGTGAGTATCTGTGTGTATCTGTGAGTATCTGTGTGTATCTGTGTGTGTCTGTGTGTGTCTGTGAGTATCTGTGTGTGTCTGTGAGTATCTGTGTGTATCTGTGTGTGTCTGTGTGTGTCTGTGAGTATCTGTGTGTATCTGAGAGTACCTGTGAGTATCTGTGAGTTTCTGTGAGTATCTGTGAGTATCTGTTTGTATCTGTGTGTATCTGTGAGTATCTGTGAGTATCTGTGAGTATCTGTGTGTATCTGTGTGTATCTGAGAGTATCTGAGAGTATCTGTTAGTTTCTGTGAGTATCTGTGTGTATCTGTGAGTATCTGTGAGTATCTGTGTGTATCTGTGAGTATCTGTGAGTGTCTGTGTGTATCTGTGAGTATCTGTGTGTATCTGAGAGTATCTGTGAGTATCTGTGTGTATCTGTGAGTATCTGTGAGCATCTGTGTGTATCTGTGTGTGTCTGTGTGTGTCTGTGAGTATCTGTGTGTGTCTGTGAGTATCTGTGTGTATCTGTGTGTGTCTGTGTGTATCTGTGAGTATCTGTGAGTATCTGTGTGTATCTGAGAGTATCTGTGAGTGTGTATCTGTGAGTATCTGTGTGTATCTGTGAGTATCTGTGTGTATCTGTGTGTATCTGTGAGTATCTGTGTGTATCTGTGAGTATCTGTGTGTATCTGTATGTATCTGTGTGTATCTGTGTGTATCTGTGAGTATCTGTGTGTATCTGTATGTATCTGTGAGTATCTGTGAGTATCTGTGAGTATCTGTGTGTATCTGAGAGTATCTGTGAGTGTGTATCTGTATGTATCTGTGTGTATCTGTGTGTATCTGTGAGTATCTGTGTGTATCTGTGAGTATCTGTGTGTATCTGTATGTATCTGTGTGTATCTGTGAGTATCTGTGTGTATCTGTATGTATCTGTGTGTATCTGTGTGTATCTGTGAGTATCTGTGAGTATCTGTGAGTATCTGTGAGTGTGTATCTGTATGTATCTGTGTGTATCTGTGTGTATCTGTGAGTATCTGTGTGTATCTGTGAGTATCTGTGTGTATCTGTATGTATCTGTGTGTATCTGTGAGTATCTGTGTGTATCTGTATGTATCTGTGTGTATCTGTGTGTATCTGTGAGTATCTGTGTGTATCTGTGAGTATCTGTGTGTATCTGTGTGTATCTGTGTGTATCTGTGAGTATCTGTGTATATCACAGCTGTGCAGATGTTTCATGAAGCTGATGGTGAATCTGTGGTTTTGTAGCACTCAGTTTGTGTATTTGTGTACTTTCTGATTAGAGCAGACACAGAGGCAAACAGCTGCTGCAGAGGCAGGTGATCAGGTGATGGTCAGGTGATTACTGCAAATATTCCTGCAGTCTGCAGCCAATCAGGAGCTGCTGCAGGAAACACCTGGAAAATACACCATTACTGTAAACTGGGACCAGCAGAGAGACATCCATGTTCTTCCACCTGTACATGTCAGAGTCAGGAGATCCTGGAGCCTAGCCCAGCTGTCAGTGTTTGGTCCACCTGGACAGGTAACCGGCCGATCACAGGGCTACCACAGTTATGCTAACATGTGGTTAGTCTGTAGGAGGAAGCTGGAGCACTGAAACAGTGATGCAGTGGTTCAAATCCAGCCGGCATGTTCTCCCTGTTCCTGTGGGTTCTCTCTGGGTTCTCCGCCTTCCTCCCACAGCCCAAACACGTGCATGTCAGGTTAGCTGCTGATCTAAACTGGCAGCAGGTGTGAATGTTTGTCTGTGACATACTGGCCACCTGTACAGGTGCTCCCTACTTCTCAGCCACTGCAGCTGGGATAGGATCCACTGCCCTGTGACCCTGAGCTGGATAACCAGGAAAAAAGGCATCATTAGATTTTCTTTTCTTTTTGAGTGTTTTTTAAATTTCAGTTTAGATGCTTTACAATGTTCAGCTCTGATTTAAATAGGCGCAGGGAGGGGCAGTCATCTGTAGCTCATCTAATGGATGGTTTCAGAGGGGGGTTGAGGCTCAGCAGGTAGAGTAGATCATCCACTAATCAGAAGGTTGCTGGTTTGATTCCTGCCTGCTCCAGTCTGCATGCCAAAGTATCCCTGGGCAAGATACTGAACTAAAGCTGTTCTCCAATGCAACCATCGGTGTGTGAGTGTTAGATAGTCAGCACTAAGCTGTAGAAGTTGTGTGATGGGTAAATGCTCAGCCAGAGTAGAACGAGTCCATCTGCTGTTCAGGGTCAGCTGATCCAGCTCTAACTGTAAGCTAACATTGTCCCGCCCTTTGACCTCTGAGTGCTGCTGAAGGGAACTCTCAGTGTCTCAGCTCACTGAGATGTTCATGTTTCTGTGGGGGGGCTCTTTGTGTCCCAGCATGACTGTCCCAGTGCACAGTGAGCTCCATAAAGGCCGGCTGAGTCTGGTGTGGAAGAACCTGGCTGACCCCACAGAGCTCTGACCTCAGCCCATCAAACACCTCTGGATGAACTAGCACAGGGTCCACCATCAGAGTCTGACCTCACAAAGGCTGTTCTGTATGAAGAGACTGTGAACTTCCCACAGGACAGGAAGCTGTTCCAGCTGCACGCAGGGACATCCTAACAGCTGCTGCAGGTGAGACCCACAGGTGAGTGGGTGCTTCTGTCTGTACAGGGTACCTTTGAAGGATAACTGGTTATTAATCTGTCTGTATAAGCTGTCAGTCATTAAAGCTGGACCCTCTGAGTGAAGCTGCAGACCTTTAAATTACAAACAAGTTAAATATTAATATTCTCAGTGAGCTCTGGGTGCTCTCAGCTTTTCTTTCTACACATGGATCACTTCTTTCTCTGCCTGGCACTGAACCTGCAGGGGCAAAGGTCATAACCTCCTGGGTCCTGTTTGGATCCACAGGGTAGGACAGACTAGCAGGACTCCACCTCAGCAGCACCTGCAGTTTGTTCTGCTCATGAAGCCAAACTGAAGCGTCTCAGATATTCTCTGTGATGAGCAGCTATCAGCTCCAAACCTGTGACTGTGACTAACAGAGTGTTACTGCAGATCAGTGCAGCACAAACACATCAGCTGTGGCTGCATGATGTTCACATGAGCAGTTATCCAGTGTTAAACAGCTGCTGCAGAGGCAGGTTCATCCTCTCACTCTCAGCACCATCAGGTTCAGGTGGTCCTGCAGCCAAACAGCAGCTGGAACACCAGCATCAGTGTTTCCTCTGAAGGTAAATCATGTTTCGGAGGGCAAAGACTGTAACTGTCTGCTGAGGGGTCAAAGGTCCTTTAATCTGCATACTGTAGTTAAATAAGGAGTAATTGAAGCTCTGGGTTCACATGTTTGCAGAGAGATAAATGAGCTGATCAGCAGGAGTTAGATCCAGAGCCCCAGTCTGCTGATAGGACGATGAACCAATGACCTCTGACCTGAACACCTCAGAGATGTGAGCATCATTTACAGGTGATGCAGCAGGAAAAACCTTCCTGATTATCCAGGATATTCCCACCAGTAATGGAATATTAATCATACATAAGTGTTTTTATGTGTCACACAGACGGCCGTCCTGCCTCAGTGACCCTGCTTCCTGTTTCCTGCATCTGCATCAGTGAGCTCTGAACACTAGATCATCTTTTACATGGACTCAGAATGAGCTGATGCTGCCCTCACACTGCTGAGCTGGGTTTGTGGTCCCCTCCATCACTGAGGGCCAACCTGCACCCGCACCAGGCTGTTGAACTTTGACCCTGCAAGAGTCTGATGAGGACCAGTGTGAAGAGCTGAGCAGAACCAGAATCAAACCCAGAGCACTCCATGAACCATCACCTGATCCAGGCCAGTGTTTGAGGACCTCAGAGAGGCTGACAGACACTCACTCATACCAGTGCAGATGAATCTTTAGTTTATGGTCCTCAGCTTCAGCCAGTGTGTCTCTGTTCTCCTTAGATTACTGTACATGCAGGAACATAACATCACCCAGAGTCTCATCCCTGCCTGCAGATCATATGTTTATAGAGATGAGGACCTCAGCAGCTGCATCCTGGACCACCAGCAGCCCTCCACACATGAGTGAGACTAAACTACTGAAAGACTCAAACCACAGACCTGAGCTCAGTCCAAACCTGAGGAACCATGAAGGCCACAGGTGGAGAGAGGCTGTCCTACACCTCAGAGGCCTAGAGGCTGGAGAAACATGAGACTGATTCATCATGAAGTGATCAGACGTCCATGTTTCAGCCACACAGTCTTCATGGTGCTGGATGGTGAGTATGATCCCACACTGAGGTCTGCATCTTCAGAGTTACTGAGGAAGAGCAGCAGCTTTACTCTCTGTAGCTCTGTGACAGATGAAGCCTGAGCAGGAAGAAATCTCTGCTTTCATGAACCTGCAGTCTCTGAGGTCACCTGACCGCTGACAGGAGCACCTGCTGTGATGTAATGATTCTAGTATATCCACTGTAGCTCCACCCACCTCAGTCTGAGCCTGTGATTGGACAGCAGACTATAATGTGACAGTAGCCAGTGTGACAGCACAGTACATGTGACCCTGTAACCCTGCAGTCACCATGACAACAGGTTACATGATGGTGGACTGTCAGACAGCAGGGATACCTGACAGCACCTGATGAGCTTGTTTGTGTGAATCATAAAGTGTGTTGTGTTCTTATTACAGCTGAGTGTGTATCATCATCCTGAGCTGCAGGTCGTCTCTGTGGAAACCAGAGCTGCAGCAGGTAAAGATGCTGCAGTTCATTTAGTCGGTGCTGATGAAGCCTCAGTGTTCTGCTAATGGTACTCAGTGAGCTGTGAGGGAATAACTGTAATAATCAGTGTTCATGTACAGTCAGTGTTTGTGTGACGCGCTCAGGACGAGTTATGAACATCAAACATGTAGAATCAGGCAGAAACAGGCTGAGGACTGAAACACCGTGTGTGTGTGTGTGTGTGTGTGTGTGTGTGTGTGTGTGTGTGTGTGTGTGTGTGTGTGTGTGTGTGTGTGTGTGTGTCAGTGTGTCAGTAACACACTGAACTGTGTTTGAGTCCCTGAAGGCCTGAGCAGCTGTCAACACTACAACACACACTTCACTTCATTCAGTTCATCTCTGGAGAATCTGCAGCTTCAATACAGTTATATAACGGGGGAGGGGGGGGGGGTTTGTTTCATAAACCTTTATTTACAACTGAAGCTGTTTCTCAAAATAGAAAACAACTTAATTTAGAAACCAGAGAATAATTAAATCAGCAGAGGAGAGACTGACCACAGATCCAGCAGCAGAGCTCCTGCAGCTGAACTCTATGACTGCAAACATTCCCAGAGATCCCGGCTGTCTTCATCACTCCATGATATTCAGATCCAGCCCTCAGCCGAGCTGCTGCTCAGCTGAGGACCACGGTCCAAATATAAGGAGACAAAAGGAAACCTGTTCTTCCAAAGCCTGAAACCAGAGAGGACGTAGACGACTGCAGATGAGGTTCCTCTGCTGTCCTGTTCCAGTGTCCTCCCACCACCACACTCAGTCTGATCACACTGATTCAGGAAGTCCTAAACTCAGTCAAAGCCTTCCACCCAGCCTGAGCCCTCACTGGGAGCACAGAGATCTCAGAAATAGAAAGATGCCCCTGAATCTTTGCTCTTCCTGTCCCTGTGGTAGAACTAATATCAGCATTAATCTGTGGAGGAAACACAACAGCGACCCCAGCAGAAACCCCTCTCTGTCTCTGTCCTCATCACTGTGCGTCTCCTGAAGAAGAACTGTTTGTTTTTGTGTGATCATCTCTAAAGTACCTGCTCCTTACTGCTGGTCCCTCCCTCCACTAACACAGAGCTGACCCTCACCCTCTGCATGAAGGATGGAGACAGGAAGATGATGCAGCAGCTGGAGGAGACAGTAGAAGAGCACTGCTCTCATCCACACACTCGTAACCTCTGTGAACCCTTCATGACCCCCTCTGAGCTTCTCTCTCACACTCGTCATGTTTATCAGACAGAAACATGTTTTTATCTAACAGGTCCAAACAAACTGTCCTCTGCAGTCAGCACATGTTCCTCTGCATTTGAGTAAGTCACATTTATTTATATGGCACATTTCACAGATAGAAATCACAAAGTGCTTCACAATAAAAGATAAAAAGTAAAAGTATAACAATATAAATCAACAGAATCCAGCAAGAACAAGTTCATTAAAAGCTTGTCTGTATAAAAATGTCTTCAGCTGCTTTTTAATAGTCAGTGGAGTCTGTGCAGCGTGAAGATGGAGGAAGAGAATCCCTGAAAGGTCTGAGCCCCACGAGCTTGGAGCTGAGTGGGTGGGGCCAACAGTAACCTTTGAACTGATGATCTAAGAGCTTGGGATAAAGAATGAGCAGCTCAGAGATGTACTGGGGAGCTTGATCATGTGAGGCTTATTACAACCTCTCAGCCAGACCCTCCATCAACAAACTCCCAGCATGCACCAGAGGGAGTGTGTTCCAGTTCTCTGTGCAGTAATTAAAGCTCCTCCTCATTTCCCCTGACAGCTCTCTCTCTCTCTCTCTCTCTCTCTCTGTGTTTCTGAGTCGATGTCTCTCGGCCGCACAGCGAGCACAGACCGAGCTCCCTGAGCTGCTCACAAAGGTCACAACCATCCACAGCTCCACATCCATCAGTGCTGTGAAGGAGCAGCTCGGCGTGCGGAGCCCACAGATGTTATTATGGGCTGTACAGGCTGAAGATGAGACACCCTGCATCTTCATCACCATGACACTCCCAGCACAGCTGTTCCTGTGAACCTGCTTCATGTTTCTGAGTGAGTGAGCCTGTGGAACATCTCAGAGGTTCACAGCAGAACCCTTTAGGCTCCACAGGAACCGTGAGGAACATTAAAGCTGCTGTAGGTCCACAGAAGCAGCAGCTCTAACAGACTGAGAGCACACACCTCCACCAACATGAACCAGCTGTGCTCCTCTGCACTGAGGTCCACCACACCTGCACTCTCTGATTGAATCTAGATTTAGAAAAGGCAGAAGCAGCAACATCTGAGCAGCTCACAGTAAACTACAAACACTACAGATGGCACTGTGCAAAAGTCTGGAGCCCTCATGTATTCATGTGCTGCTTGCAGCATCCAGGCTTTCATAAACATGATGAGCAGGCATTATCTCCTGAGTGCACGAGTGTTATCATTCAGCCAAGGCTCAGCTCTGTGTCTAACAGCTTTAAAAATATTTCAATGAGAAATGGACAACCCAGAAATAACAAGGTCCAGGTGTGTCCAAGATAATGTTTGTTAAAGACTGAAACAGCAGCTGTTTCTGCTGTCATGGACGTGTTTATGGAGGCCTTTCTGTGGCTGCAGCAGCGTCCCCTGAAACACTCAGCTTCTCTGCTGTCAGATCCTCTCCTGCCAGTTCAGGACCTCTTCATGTGGTCATGTGCTGCACAGCGGCAGCAGCTGCTCACATGCTCAGAGCACTGCCCCTCAGCAGGCTTCCAGGAGTTAGCCAATCACAGAATCAAGAAGTTTGGGAGGGACAGGAGCTGATAGAGCTTGTTTCAGAGCTGAGAGGTGCACCAGGGTCACATAGAGCAGGAGTACTGTGGGTGATGCAGAGCTGCCCTATCAGAGCTCCAGGATAAGATCCAGATGTTCATGGTGAAGCCCACGCTGTGCTGTGGGGGTCAGCTGTGAGGTGAAGACTGTGATGAAGAGCTGAAGGACTTCCAGGAAACTGAGATATTTTTATCATGAAGACAACAAACATCTGTTGTCAGGTAACAGCCTGTGATCACTGCAGTCACACCAACACACCAGCAGCAGGTGGAGGAACATCCACCCAGGCTCAGAGGCTCTGTCCTCACCCAGCAGAGCAGCATCTGTAACTGTGACGAGCCACACACAGACTCACAACACCCACACACCTCAGTGTGTCTGAGGCTGATGGGAGATGGAGTTTATTACATGATGGAGCAAAATGGGTTAGTATGGTCACAGCGGGGCAGGTGTGACCCCCACCTCACTGCACACACACCTGTAGAGGAGCCCTGTGAGTCACCTGGGAGAGCATCCTCACTCAGAGGGAGGGGTTAATACAAAGGGGCGGGTCTGAACCCAAACCACCATCTTTGGAGAAGCACCTGAACCGAGTGACACACACACACACACACACACACACACACACACACACACACACACACACACACACACACACACACAGTTTTAGGACTGTTCCTGTACTGAGGGCTCTTGTTCCCACAAACGCATCGCGCTGCCTTCATGATCCACTCTCTGCTCAGAGAGGTGAGGATGAGGAGCTGTGTGAGGTGATGATGGTGCTGATGAAAGCCTCTCCATGCAGGGTAACGGAGTGGTTGTCATGACAGCAGTATTCAGTGATGTTTTCTAGAAACAGAATCCAGATGTGCTGATGTCATCACATCTGCCTCTGACAAAACCCTGCTCACACCCCCCCCCAACCCTCCACTTACAGTTACTCAAACTTCACCCTGGTTACCACATGAGTGCCCCCGCCAGAGGCCCCGCCCCCTCCCCGTGGAGCCAATGGCGTGCTAATGAGGCTATGAAATGGAAGGTGTCCTACCATCATCCTCTGCCGGTGCCTCTTGGCTCTCCTCACGTTGTTGATGAATCTTCTTCCCATCTTCTTGGCGTACCACACGGACACAAACATCACTTCCTGTCTCCCCCTCCTCAGGAGTGCCGAGGTTACATAAAGAGCGGCGATGGAGTGACGGATGAATAATTAACGGCGAGGGGGGAGGAAGAGAGAGGAGGAGGAAGGTCGCGCTCAGCAGAAACCTGTGAAGCCCGCGAGGTGTCGAGGTATCCCGGCCGCCTTAACGAAGCGCAGAGGCATGACTGACAGCTCGACACATCACCGCCATCCGCGCGCACCGGACAGAGGGGGGGAGGGGTAAACGGTGAGAGTCGCCGCTGATGGAGAGAAACGAGACGGAGAGAGAACGAGCCTCTGAAAGGAGAGAGAGAGGATGCTCATCACTCCCTCTGTCAGCCCTCCTTCCTCCCCCGCTCTCTCTCTCTCTCCTCGCTCCACCCTCCTAACGCTCCACTGCACAGCACCCCCCACCTCTCTCTCTGTGTCTCTGGGTCTCTCTACCTCCCCCCCTCGCTCTCTGAAGGAATCCCCTCCCCTCTGTGATGTCACTGGGCCATTAGCCGAGCAGATAAAGGAGGAAGATGAAGAGGAGGAGGAAGAGAAGAGGGGACATGAAGAGGGGGGGGGGGGGGGGGGGGTAAATGAATTCTTACAAAAAGAAGGAATTCAGCAAACACACACACACACACACACACACAGACACACACACGGGCTAATACTGTTGCCATAGCAACACCCCCTTCTTCCCGTAGCTCCCCCCCTTTCTGCCATTCTTGCTGTTGCCATGGTGACGGTCAAGCGAGCGAGAGAGAGAGAGAAAAGCAGAGGATGCATCAGAGTCAGAGTGGGCACAGCAGCCCACGCCTCAGTGTGTCCGTGTGTGTGTGTTACTGTGTGTGAGTGTTACTGCATGTGTGAGAGTGTTACTGTGTGTGTGTGTGTGTGTGTTACTGCATGTGTGTGAGTGTTACTGTGTTACTCTGCATGTGTGTGTGTTACTGTGTGTGTGTGTGTGTGTGTGTGAGTGTTACTGCATGTGTGCGAGTGTTACTGTGTGTGTGTGTGTGTGTGTTACTGCATGTGTGTGAGTGTTACTGTGTGTGTGTGTGTTACTGTGTTACTCTGCATGTGTGTGTGTTACTGTGTGTGTGTGTTACTGTGTGTGAGTGTTACTGCATGTGTGCGAGTGTTACTGTGTGTGTGTGTGTGTGTGTTACTGCATGTGTGTGAGTGTTACTGTGTTACTCTGCATGTGTGTGTGTTACTGTGTGTGTGTGTTACTGTGTTACTTTGCATGTGTGTGTGTTACTGTGTGTGTTTGTGTGTGTTACTGCATGTGTGTGTGTCTTTGTGTTACTGCATATGTGTGTGTTACTGTGTGTGTTACTGTGCATGTGTGTGTTTCTACATGTGTGTGTGTGTTACAGTGTGTGTGTGTTTCTACGTGCGTGTGTGTTACTGCATGCATGTGTGAGTGTGTGAGAGTAATTAGAGCTCCCTGCAGGCTGCCCCCCCCTAATAGCAGAGGGATGACTGACCCCAGACCTGCTGCTGAGATCTCAGTGCTCCCACAGACCTGCCCAGATCTGACCTGGGATCTGCTGTTGGGCAGCACTGTGACAGTTGAGGATCAGATCATATGGATGTAACAGGACCTCCCACGTCCTCCTCTGTGCTCCTTGAGAGCCCTTAAAACCTTTTCAAGGACCCTGGAACCTCTGTGGTGGCCCCTAGACTCTTTTAAAGGCAGAATAGCCTCTTTAACACTCCATAACTTCCAAGGACCTTTTGATTCCTTGTCTCAGACTCTTATAACCTCCTAAATGTTCACTAAATCCTCATAAGTACCTTCCAGGACATCCTCTCAAAGATCCCTATGACCTCCCCGTAACCTCCTAAGAGTTCATTCTGCCAGAGATTAGTGGAACATTTCCAGTGATCTTAAACAAGTTTCCAAGGACATGCAGAGCCACCCAAAACACTTGAGGAGTGCAGTACCCTCTTCATAACCTCATCTAGAAACCCTACAAGGTCCTCAAGGAACTGGAACCTGGCCAAGGACCTCTGGAACCTCCCCAAGGACACTGTGAACCTCCTCCGGCCCACCACAGCCTCCTCACAGACCTTTGGGATTCCTCAGAGATTATTGGTGTGTGGTATTACTGAGAGTTAGCTCAGCAAAAGTAAAGTGAGTGTAAAGGCTGAATGAGTCTCTGCACACAGCCTGCAGACTGACACCTGTCACTGTGACAGTTAGACAGCAGCACTCAGGATGGCGTTTCCTTTACACACTTCATACATCAGACTACTGCACCACGCCGCTGCCCACCCTACCTGCTTAATTATCTCCTGTGTGTCTGCAGGACAGGAGGCAGATGGACGCTCATTAAACACAGAGAGAGGGTCAGAGCTGCAGGCTGGCTGATGCTGCCCCCTGTTGGTCAAATGAAGAGCTGCAGCCAAATTCACACACAGCTCTTAAATCAGCTCCTCAGGAGCTCCTCAGTGAGCTGTGTCTGTGTCTTTGTATCATTGTCCCTCTGTTACTCCACCAAAGTGTGTAAAGTTGGACCAAATCATGATGACCTGTTACATTAATGTAACTCTGTGTGTGAGTGTGTGTGTTCATACGTACTGTGATTGCAGCGGGGTGTGTGTATCCGTCCAGGTGTGCGTGGCTCAGCTCGGCGCTGCGTCCTTGGGTCATGTGACCGGGGCTGGGATCAATAGGTGGAGTTTCATCGTCTTGGTAACGGTACTTCTGCAGACACAGGGTTAGCATTAGCTATTAGCATCAGGATCCATCCATAAACATGACGATCAATAAGTAAGACCTATGATATCTGATCAAATGAGTGGCAGCTGTCTCACACCCCCTGGTGTTGTTTCTGTGTGTACCTCCTCAGAGAACTTCACCCAGGGGTCCCTGCAGCCTTCATAATGATGACTCCAAAGTCCTGGAGGACACCTAAACGTTCCTCTAACACTGTCTGAATCTCCTCAGACTATCCCACAGATTCCCGGAGGCCCTCTGGAACCTTCTCAAGAACCCCACAGGACTCACACCAACCTCCATGGGTTTCTCCAACAGATCCCAGACCATCTCAAAGCTACTAAGAATCTCACCAAGTAACTCTTGAAGCTCCTCGAGGATCTCTAAAACATCTCCAAGGACCATCACACCATCATTCAAAGACCTGTTAAAGAAGGCTGTTGCCTTACATCTCCCTCAGGTCACAGCTGAGAACTGGCTGATTATTTTATAAACATAATTAATTATGACTGATTACACCAAAGTGACTCATCTTCACATCAGTCATTTATATTTATGCTGCAGAACGAATACATCTTCATCACAACCAGGAGGAAGGAAGGAAGAAAGGAAGTGAGGGAGGAGCATGAGAAGGACAGAAGGAAGGAAAGGAGCAGCAGAGGGAGCAGAGGTGGATAGGAAGGAAGGAAGGAAGTGAGGGAGGAGCATGAGAAGGACAGAAGGAAGGACAGGAGCAGCAGAGGGAGCAGAGATGGATAGGAAGGAAGGAAGTGAGGGAGGAGCATGAGAAGGACAGAATGAAGTACAGGAGCAGCAGAGGGAGCAGAGATGGATAGGAAGGAAGGAAGGAAGGAAGGAAGGAAGGAAGGAAGGAAGGAAGGAAGTGAGGGAGGAGCATGAGAAGGACAGAATGAAGGACAGGAGCAGCAGAGGGAGCAGAGATGGATAGGAAGGAAGGAAGTGAGGGAGGAGCATGAGAAGAACAGAAGGAAGGAAAGGAGCAGCAGAGGGAGCAGAGATGGATAGGAAGGAAGGAAGTGAGGGAGGAGCATGAGAAGAACAGAAGGAAGGAAAGGAGCAGCAGAGGGAGCAGAGATGGATAGGAAGGAAGGAAGTGAGGGAGGGAGGAGCATGAGAAGGACAGAATGAAGTACAGGAGCAGCAGAGGGAGCAGAGGATGATGGTAGTTGTTGGAAAGTAGAGAATGAGAGGCAGAGATGGGGATGCGGTTGCCATAGTAACAGGAAGGCGCTGAGAGCCTCCGTTGCCTGGCAGCTGACATCACTGTGGGGAGGCGGAGCCACGCTTGATTCATAAAGATGGAGAAAGACACACGGGGTTTTAACCTGTTCTTACCCATCAGCCTCAGCGGAGGCTCGCTCACCTGTCTGTGGTTTCAAGCGTCTGTTATCCTCAGAGTGTGGAGCTAATCTGGAGTCTATATAAAGCTCAGCAGACTCATTAAAGACAGGAAGGAGACTCAGGAGAAGCGGCGACCCCTGACCTCTGACGAGCTGACAGGCTCAGTGTGGATGTGAGCGTCTATAAAACCCCGGCTGGTTAAAACCCGCTGACGTGCTGCTGGAAACGTGCCCGCTCATAATTACAGGCTGTGTTTACACGCCTGTGTGTGACTGACATGTAGCCCGCAGCCCTGCAGGCAGCACACACACACACACACACACTGTCACACACAGTCTCACACACACACACTGTTACACACACAGTCTCACACACACACACTGGAAACAGATTTCCTCTGTAACACAGTCACACCGATACTCTGTCTTATTTATCCTCCCGTTCCTCAGAGCAGACGCTGATGGAGGACTCTGTTCTGACAGACTCACAGGGTCACTTTTCCTGCCACACTGAACTCAACAAACTTGTGAGAGACACACAAACACAGGCTCAGAGCAGCTGCAGTATTTCAGACCAAAAACGAACCTGCTCCCTCCTGTTCCTGCAGTCACACCTGTAAATATCTGACAAACAGGTGTTAATGAAGCCCATCATTTACCAGCACACCTGTATGTGCTAGACCAAACTCAGGCTTTAGGTGCACGTCTCCAGGCTCAGAGGAATCAGTCACAGTAAACATTTGAATCCCACCTCTAAGGGGTCAGTAGTAGGCTTCTGAGAGCTCTGCAGAGGTGTGGGCTCCACTTAAAGCTCTTTTGTAGTCTGATCTTCAGCATGTTCTGGCAGGTGAGTCATGGACAGGTGAGGCATGTGAGAGGTTCAGAAAAGACTGAGTAAGAAAGAAGCATCATTATAGAGGCCGACCAGCAGAAAGACCACTCCAACAGTGAAGTGTGTGTGTGTGGGGGGTCTCTTTGTCTTATTATCCACAGCTCATGTTCATGAGTCATCAGCAGGACATCAACAAAAGGTGTGCAGGAGTGGAGAGGACGACACTCTGCTCTCCAAACAGGATGACGTGGGTTAGCGGCTGGATGAGACCAGGACAGAAGGTCCAAACAAAGGAAGCTCCTCTCTGTGAGTCACAGCTGTGATGTAAGGTCACAGTTTGGGCCTGCATCCATGATGGTTCACCATTTTACCCTCTGTTAAATGGATTTAAGTGAGATCAAAGTAATCACTTCATCATCCATGCAGAGACGTTACTGAAGATCCAGTCCTGCAGCTCTCTCCTCCATCACTGATGACTTTTCTGATGGCTTCATGTGCTGAGGTGATGGAGGAGCAGCCGCAGACTGGAGAAGGTGTGCAACAGCTGGAGGAACATCTGCCTGGCCTCTCTGAGAGTTTGAGTCTATTAGAGGTAAAGATGGTGATGGTTCAGCTCTCTGAGCACCACCATCAGAGACTGCAGCACCTCAGCATGTAGAGGATGGAGGAGAGGGGTCAGTTTATCTGTGGGGCACAGTTACAACCAAACAGCTTCACAGGCAGCCAAAAATAAAACCTATAAAAGGTTTTAGTTTGAACTGAAGGCAGAGAGGAGACAGGAGCACAGCTCTGAGATGAAATGAGGATGACTCCAGCAGCAGATGAAGCTCCCTCACCTCCATTTTAAGTCTGGATCTTGGAGCATTGAGGATCATCGATGACCTCAGTGCTCTGACAGGACTGTGACCATGAATCAGACACACACAGCACTGCCAGCCTGTTCACAGACCCACAACATGTTCACAGCCATCCTGAAGCTGAAACTGGAGGAGCGTGCTCACGTTTTCTCGTCCCTATGAAAAGTCCAGCAGCAGCTTTCTGGACCAGCTGAAGCCGAGGAAGAGCTGAGCACAGGAAGGATTACAGTCATACTGTTTTTTCACAATAAGAGCATGAAAGACTCTTTATAAGAAAGACAGAGCTTCACATCAGCGAGCAGAGCAGGAACCACTGCAGGAATCAAACCTGACACCATCTGAGGAGGTGCTTTAAATGAGCTTCTAACCACTGCACCCAGACAGTGACAGGACAGTGGGACAGGTGAGCACTGATGCACAGGTGAGCACTGACGCACAGGTGAGCACTGACGCACAGGTGAGCACTGATGCACAGGTACGCACTGATGCACAGGTGAGCACTGATGCACAGGTGAGCACTGATGCACAGGTGAACACTGACGCACAGGTGAGAACTGACACACAGGTGAGCACTGACACACAGGTGAGCACTGACACACAGGTACGCACTGACGCACAGGTGAGCACTGATGCACAGGTACGCACTGATGCACAGGTACGCACTGACGCACAGGTGAGCACTGATCCACAGGTACGCACTAACGCACAGGTGAGCACTGATGCACAGGTGAACACTGATGCACAGGTGATCACTGACGCACAGGTGAACACTGACACACAGGTGAGCACTGACACACAGGTGAGTGGGCCATCACGGGGCTCAGTCCCAGTCTGGTCTGAGCTGTTTTCTGATGTTTTCCTTTCAAACTAACTGCTGTCCAACGAGGAGTGAGTGCAGCAAAAGACTCTATATGAATACACAAGACCTCAGTGTGTGTGTGTGTGTGTGTGTGTGTGTGTGTGTGTGTGTGTGTGTGTGTGTGTGGGTCCATTAGCAGCACTGATGCAGCTAAAGATAGAAGAAGCTATTTCTGATCCAACACATCATCTGTAGAAATAGAAGAATATCACAGCAGTGATGGAGGCCAGCAGAACACAGGAAGTATCAGACAAAATAAAACACACCATCAGAGCAGGTGGAGCTGTGTGTGAGAAGGTTCAGGTCCAAACCAGGACTGATAAATATGTTAGTGAAGAGTGTGAGGAAACCAAACACCCTCCACACTCAGATCAGCTGTAGACCCTTATTTCTAAACCTGCCTGGAAACAGTGGCCCAAACATCCCTCTGCAGCCAGCTCAGGTCCTCAGTACAGTCTTCTTCACAGCCTCCTACAGAGCTCCACCCTTTAACCCAGAGCGCTCCATCTGTGGCTCTGAGAGCACGACTCTGACTCCATCATCAAACACTGTGTGTGCTGAATCCCTCAGAGAGGTGTCTGTGTATGACAGTATGAGAATACAATGTGTACTTCAACGCACTCGGTTGACCTCAGTTGGGGGGGGGGGGGTCCTTCACCTCTTTCCTCTCTGTTTATACTCCACTCTGTATGTAATCATTAGTTATTATTAATCTCTGGCTCTCTTCCACAGTGTGTCTCTGTCCTGTCACTCTCAGCCCCACAGCAGACTGTTTCACCTGTTCACTGTGTTTTTGTCCACTCTCTGGGATCACAGCAGGTCACTGTTAAAGGGAGTTTTTCCTTCCCACTGTCACCAGGTGCTGCTCACAGGGGGGCGTCTGATTTCTACACCCTTTGAAAGACGGGTCGTATCATGTGAACAGCCTCGGTGAGCAGGCAGCGTGATTTGAAGTGTACGCTCAATGACCCGAGACCTGTTCACCCTACACTTACCTGACTTCACGGAAAAATAGCTCATGACCAAAGGTCATAGGTTAGGACTGTATATGAGGTCACTGGGGTCAAGGTCAAGGTCAGTGTCCAGTCAATAACTAGAGGACTGTTTGGCCTGCTCATAGCAGACTACATGGGGAAATAATTTATGACCAAAACACACCTGGGCTTGTATCAGGGGTCACTGGGGTCAAGGTCTGATTTCCATCAGACTTGGTGAAAATGCTTGTTGCCATGATTTGTGGCCATGATTCGATTACCAGAAAGATCAGTGAAGCACCTTGAGACTGCTCACAGGTGTATCCTGGCTCAGCACACACACACACACACACACACACATACACACACACACACTGAGGTGTATCCTGGCTCAGCAGGTGGAGCTGCTGATGGAGATGAGATCAAAACAAAAGCTCCGCCCTCAGTTTGTTAATAGATGGATGACATCACCCTGTTCACAGGACACTGTGCTTCTGATAGCTAAAAATACATTGAATGTATAATAACTCTACAGGTGAGTGCAGTACTGCAAGTACTCTATGATCCAGTACAGTACTGTACACTGTGATCTGATAATCTATATGAGATATAAGTGTCCAATGATAAGCAGTTAGGAATGGATGGATATTATAACAACATTACACTATACCATCGTACAACACAATGAGACCACACAGCCTGACACCAGCTGCTGTGAGAGTGCTGATTGGTTAAAGACTGAGTGACCCTCAGTGATGAAGCAGCTGACCGCTCTGCTCTCAGGTGTTTTCTACCTCTCAGGTGTCCTGGAGTCTAATTTACTAATTATTTAAACAGATGATTCAGACACATGTTCACACTGAGCCCCGTCTAATGTGTGAGGTTAAATACTGACCACACAGAGGTGTTTAAGGTGGTCTTTAAGGTGGTATTTAAGTGGTTGGTGTCACAGCATCTCGGGATAAACAGGGTTCAACATGTTTCACCACCAGGAAACATTTAAATAATAAATTACTTCATGTACTTCCAGCCTAATCTGTATGACACAGTTTATGAATACACTTAGATTATAATGTAAATGTGCTGACTGCAGGCTGCAGGTACACTGTAACACCAACAGTATTCACACACATGAACCTGAGTACCATCCATCATTAATCCAGAGGGTTTACCATGATGTGGTCCACCCTGTGCAGCTGGAACAGCTTCAAGCTTCAGTTCTTGAGCTGATCTGAAGGCCACATGAAGGTTGGAGGTCTGCAGTCATTGACTCTGCAGAAAGTTGGTGACCTCTGTGCCCTATGACCCTCAGCATCCACTGACCCCTGTCTGTGATTTTGAGTGGCCTACCACTTCATGGCTGAGTTGCAGTTGTAGAAGCAGTCTGCATGCTGAGGTGCTTGGTTTATACACCTGTGGAAGTGACTGGAACACCTGGACTCAGTGATTGGATGGTGAGTTTAGGCAGTATAGTGTATCTGTGTGACAGATGTAACGACCCAGCAGCCTCTGCACACAGAGTCAGTCTGACTTCATTTATCTGAGCCTCACATTTACACTCTGCAGGTCCTCATCAGGGCTGTGACTGTGAGAACAGTGAAGCACTCATTAGTGAACCTGTCTGCCTCACAGGTGAACTCAGACAGGTCAGCAGATCATCCACCCAGCATTCTGCTGGACCCTGAAGAGCTGGACCCTGAAGAGCTGCTGCTCTGCACTGATGAAGAACATGTTTACCCAGGATTCCTGCTATTAACTAACAACACTTGTTCAACTTCAACCCTTCCAGTCAGGGCGTACTGTCACCTGTCACATTAGCACAACTGCACTTTGCATTACCATAGTTGTGCGATGGTTGGTCCTATCAGAAAAGTTCACATGGTTTGTGAAACCTGAGAGATGGAGGTTCAGAGCCAACATGTGCTTATTACACTGATGCTGCTGCAGGAAGTGAACCTGAGTGTGAGAGCGGTGGAGGCGTGGACATGTACTGAGTACTACACTTACATGTATTTCAAACATGTCAGCAACGACACGCTTGGAGTCTAAACACACCACAATACACACACAACACAATGTGACATCAGATGATGTAATGTGATGATGATGAGCTGATTCAGAGGGAGGTTGATGCTCTGTCACGCTCACAGTACCTGGATCAGGGTTCCAGCAGTTAATCACCAGGTGGGCGGAGTTACTGTCGCTCCAGGTGTTAGAATTTCACCTGTTCACTATCAGAACTGTTCGCTATTACCACAGTTAGCAAGCGGGCCATGCTAATAGCAACAGCACGTGGCTGTCTGACCACCTGTGTGTCATTAGTCTCATCAGTATAAAGGGAGCAGCTCCTGCTTCCAGTCGGCTTCTCAGAGCTGACTGTCGTCTCAGTGAAACCTTACAGTCTGAACAGCTCCTGCCCTACTTTGGCTAACCTCCTGCTCCCAGAAGCTGGAGCTCTGCTCCAAGACCCTCACTGGAAACCCACCACTCACCTGCCACCTGCCTGCTCACCCTCCAATGGTAATCAGCGCCTCGCGGCCCGCCTCCAGAACCTTCACGTCCTGCAGTTTGGAAATCAGTGCGATACGAGATTCTCCAGGACCTCCTACTGGGGGAGTTTCTGGATTTCAGATAAATGTAACATGAAGACCTCGTACTCACAGTCGTACAGAGGTGTACGGTTACTGCACGACTTTCAGACCCGGTTTCACCCGATCTGTCCGTCCTAACGATGTTCCTGAGGTTCACACTGCCACACAACAGGTGATCCTGCCAAACCGTCCTGTAGCACTGACGGTCACCATCACGTTACTCACAGCTTCTCTAACACTCGTTAGCTTCCTGGATCAGGGCGGGCACGCCGCCGGGCGCCACACATCAAGGTGACAGTGCAGTTTAACACGCGACCTGTTGCACTGTGACTGCCGCCGTCCTCCCAAAGCGAGCCTGAGTCTGAGGAAACGTGACCGTCTCTGAGACAGCAGCACATGTGAGCCTCGACATGTGACACGCTGATTCCACATGTGCTCAGCATCCAGCACACGGCCCTGCTCACAGCTGGCTGCAGCTAGCCTCTGCTAACATACAGGCTAATGTGGCTACGCTAACACACACGGAGACAGAGACACACACACACAGAGACACGCACACACACACACACACACAGAGCCACACACACACAGAGAGACACACACACACGGAGACACAGAGACACACACGGAGACAGAGAGAGGCACACACACACATACATACACACACACACAAACACTGGCTTTGATGCTTCATGAGGACACACATGGCGCCGTGGTGTTACGAGGACATGTGTGTGTGTCCTCATAAAGCATGAGTGTGTTTGGGCGGATGCATGCGGGCGGTCTGCTCTTACCTTGGTGGTGACAATGCAGAGGCAGTCCATATCCACACACACACACACTCTCACACACACACATTTCCACACACACTCACACACTCATGCTCTCTCTCTCTCCTCGTTCGTCTATCTGTCTTTCCTGCCTCGCTCGCCCGCTCTCTCAGCTCCTCGATCCTCCGTCTGTCAGCACCGAGCGAGCGAGAGAGAGAGAGGGGGGCGAGCGAGCGGCACAGGAGAGAGAGATGAAGAGGAAGAGGAAGACTGGTGTGTGTTTGTGTGCGGTGGTGGTGGGGGGGTGTACACCTCTTTGAGTCACTCCACAGAAAGAAGACATGAAGCGAGAGAGAGAGCGGGCGAGAGACACAGAAGACGAGTGAGAGGAGGAAGAGGAGGTGGGGGTTGGGCTCCTGTTGCCATGGTGTTATGCAGCTGTTGCCCTGGCAATGCTGCTGCAGCTGTTGCTAGGTAACAGCAACGGGTGTTGCCATGTGGATTACAAAGAGAGAGTGCGTGAGTGTGTGTGAGAGTGTGTGTGTTTGTACCTGGACAGGTGTGTGCTGTTGTTGGCTCGTCGCCTGGTTCTCACACACCGTCACCTCGTAAAACTCCTGGATGTCTGCGCGCACACACACACACGCGCGCGCGCACACACAGATTAAACACACATTAGTGGGGTTGTTTGAGTGTGTCAGGTGCGTGTGCTGCAGTTCCTCTGGTGTCCAGCAGAGGCGCCACAGTGAGTCAGTCCCATAAATTAACATGTTTACAGCTGATACACAAACTGCTTTGGTCTCTGTGGATCATTTCCTCCTTCATAACAGCTGTACAGTCACCTGTGTAAACTCAATTAAAGTTTGTATTATTGGGGGCGTGGCCTCTTTGACTGACAGGTGTAGGCTGACACAGCTAGCTGTAGCTGCTAGCTGTCTGCTAGCTTCCTCTCAGCTAACTGGAGTCCCTGAACTGGACCTGTGGACCGTGTTGGTGCTGTTGGAGCTTTTTGAATGCAGTTAAAACCTTTAAATCTTTGAATTATGAGGCCAAAGTCATGAAAATGGAAAAATGTTGGTGGAAAATCTGAAATTTGAGAAAAAGATGAAAACGTTTCACTAAAACTACGAGTGAAAACCAACATGGCCGACATCCAGGCTGTGATTGGCTCACAGAAAGCTTCAGCACAGCTGGATCTTTACTGGTGTTTAACATCAGCTTTAACACAATGAAACTGAATGAGTGGCTTTAAACACTGGAGAAAAGAAAAGAAGCTCATTACCACCCCTGTGCAGCAGCGCCCCCTGCTGTCTGTAGACTAGCTGACCAGTTATCACCACACAGACTAACACGACCTCACACAGTCGTCTCTTATACACAGATACATTTTCATTCTAAAACGCTCACGTTAAAAAGTTAAAGCTGTCTCATCAGCTGCTTTCATGGTCACTTCCTGCAGCTGTACGTCTGTCAGCTTCACTGAGGAGCATCCAGGATCTGCTGCAGCCACATTAAAGCTATGATGTACACACAGTGTGGCAGCAGCAGACATGATGATGGTAGGAGCACACAGATATGCAGCAGTGACTCCATCAGGTCAGCTGAAGGTGTAAACAGGTGTGGGCAGCATGGACATGTTTGCTACAGAGACAGCATCAGCATCCAGAGGCTTCCAGAGGACTGGACTGATCCTACAGGAGCAGCACTGTGGGAGGTTCAGGCAGGTGGAACAGCTGGAGTAACTCCATCCAGGAAAAGACAGTCCTGCTGCCAGAGGAGGCACAGACTCAGGAACAGCGTTCCAGGATAGAGACTTTTCCTGGGATTTCTGGGAGTGTGAAGGCTGCTGCTGATGAAGGTGTGAGAGTCAAAGCAGGCAGAGGTCCTGAGTATGAGCTATGAGCAGAGAGGAGCAGAAGTGCTTTATTCCAGCATTTAGGTCAAACACTGAAGGCATCATCAGGAAGTGTCCACAGTTAGAGCATCACTCTGTTTCCATTAGTCTGGTCTGCTGGAATCAAACCTATGCACACCGGCTCAGAAACATGACGCTCCCAGCAGCTTTAACTGGAAACGGTTTATTGATTATTGAGTAACTGGAAAACCTGGAAAACTGAACATTTATTAATAATTTTCTGTTGTGTATGTAAGAAAGTCTAATGATCCTCTGAGGTCCGTCCAGCTCGGACACCACGAGGACACTTCAGGAGGTGTTTTAGTTGCTGTGTTTGCAGGGTTATTATAGTTAACGAAAACGAACGAAATAACGAAAA
Source organism: Archocentrus centrarchus (assembly GCF_007364275.1). Taxonomy (NCBI): domain Eukaryota; kingdom Metazoa; phylum Chordata; class Actinopteri; order Cichliformes; family Cichlidae; genus Archocentrus; species Archocentrus centrarchus. The sequence continues at coordinate 2,643,643 of NW_022060267.1, read as the reverse complement.
CTGAAATTGAAAAAACATTGTCGTTAACTGAAATAAATAAAAACTAAAATTAAAAGGAAGAAACGACAACTAACTAAAACTGAATTGTGAGTTTACAAAACTAACTAAAACTAACTGAAATTATAGATATTGTTATTTTTTCAAAAGTCTTGTGGATTGATATGAAATCATTTTTTTCCTCTCTCCGAGTTTAAGCTCGGAACGCCGTCGGGCAAATGGGTGCACATGTGCGTGCGTGCGCACACCGCGCTGCTCCTCAGAGAGTCCCATGTGGTGTTTTTTTTGTTTTTTACTATGATAGCACAGATAGCAGCGAGTGTCTTGTTGTGGATGATGTTGTGGATGATGTTGTGGATGATGTTGTGGATGATGTACGGAACACTTCTTAGTCAGGAAAAAAAACACCAACATCAAAGTAGACCTGAGAAGCGCACACAAGGCAGCTACGGAAACCGCTCTCATCCTACAAGGCAACCCGGCCTGCACCTCCAGAGAAACGTGACTACTCGTCGGGTCAACGCAGCCCACAACGTTGTGTTTAGTCCTTGTGCGTTTCCGGCTACTTTATCAGTCAGATAATAACAATCAGGACTAATAATCAAAGCATCAATATAAGGACTCACAAATGTCAGCAAATTCCTGGAGGGAGCTGCTGAAACTATGGGAATGGACGTGAAGAAATGAAGAAAGTGAAAAAACAGGGACAAATATGTTTGCACCCTAAAAACTGAGCACAAAGAGCGAGGACCAAAAAACCCCCAGCACACAACCACAAGGTAATTAACACACGCAATCCAGCTATACATGCATAAATGCGGACATGAGGTCGGACACTTCCGTAGGCTACATAGGCCGCAAAGACCCTGCAAGTCTAATCAGCGAGCATCTAACCAAGCTAGCTCCAAAACAGAAGCAGCATCAGGTGGAGAGAACATCAGGATGCAGCTGGATTTGAGCTTTGACTCCTTCAAGGACTTTGTTTTTGTCAAACACCACATGTAGCTGTTATTAATCTGCTGCCCTGAGGCTGAACTTTATTGGGAGTTTATTGTAGAATTTATCGAGTTTTGGAGTTCATATTGTTAGCAGTTTCTCCCTGTTGATGTTCATGTGTGTCCTTAATATTACACACATTTAGCATGTAGTTCTGCTGTCTGTGAACAGTTGGTTGCTGAATTTATTTCTTTAAAGGGTATCTTTAAAGCGTACCTGATTAAGTATGAAAATACTAAAACTAATACTGAAACTAACTAAAACTAAGCATAAAACCAAAAATAAAAACTAATAAAAACGAGCAAAACCACTCTGAAAACTAATTAAAACTAACTGAATTAGAGAAAAAAAAGTAAAAACTAACTAAAACTAAACTATAATGTAAAATCCAAAACTATTATAACCCTGTGTGTTTGTCAGAGTTGTGTTACCAACACTGCAAACCTGAGACAGATTAAAAAGACTGTTTAATAAATGAAAGCATATCCTCTCACAGTGGATCAGTCACTCAGGTCACTAAGACTTCACTCATATTCATTCATCAGCATGCTTTAAAAATACTGACGTTATTATTTATGTTCCAGTCTGTGCTCAAACACACTTCATGTAATTATCACACTATTATAAAACCAGCAGATCAACCTGTGAGCCAATCACAGCATGTTTGATTAAAGGATGGTAACAGAGTAACTGCTCTGAAACCTGCTGGATGAACTGGTTTCACTGGTTTATAAGAGGCGACTGACTCAGAGCACACACTGCATTTATGACTCATTTTAATATCAGACAGTTTGGCTCTGTTTGCACGAGAGAAAAAACGTCTTTGTGGATTTTCAGGAAGTTTTCTGTATTTAAATGAAATGTAACCACTTCAACACCTGTGATCACATCTGTGTGAGGACAACAAGAGTGTGTTTCAGTGTGTGTGGATGGAGTATTGTGGACAGAATCCACCTCTGAGCTGATCACAGGTCAGATTTACTGCTTAGACAGAGCCCCTCAGATCTGTGATGTCATTCACATCACATGACATGAGCCCCATCTGAGGAGGGGTCATTAAACACATCAGTGTCAGCATCAAACATGAGCTACAGATTTACAGAGTTTCAGACCTCAGCAGAGCCAACACCATGAAAGCTCTCTGATATCTGTGACCTGAGTTTGATTCTAGAGACCAGCTGACCTGACCTCTGCTGCAGGACCCCCCCACCCTCTGTGGTCACTTCCTGTTTCTAATGTGTGAACTACAAAGAGTCCACGTGGTTTCTCTCTAAGCTTTGACTCATGCCTGAAGCTGGAGAACAGCTCAGGCTTCACGTGGACGAGGACCAAGCTGCTGCATCAGGCCTGCAGCTGAGGCAGGTCTGCAGTAAAGGCTGGTTCAGTCTTAATGGGCGGAGTCTGAGTGAAGCTTTCGTCCTCGTACAGTCACTGACAACAGAACCAGGAGAACCTGTGGATGAAGAAGAAGCTTCATCTTTGGCTCAATGAACGCTTCCTGCTGCTGGAGGTTAAACATCAGCTCCTCAGAAGCCCCAGGAGGAGGATCTGTACCTGAGCAGGAGCTCAGATTCAGATCCTGACACAATGCAAACTCTACGAGGGTGGAAATGATGGCTGCAGAGACACACCTGTACAGCAGGGGGCTCAGGCAGCTAAACGTCACCTGTTCTGTAACGATACCTGCAGGTCTAATGGACAGGTCTGACATGTGAGGAAGAGGCTGTGATGCAGTGAAAGTGCTCCCTCTAGTGTTCAGGCTGAGGTAGTGTGACCTCACAGAGCCAATCAGATCCTTCAGAGTGGAACCCAGCAGGCTGAAATAAAGAGGAACCCTTTAAAGGTCCTTATTAGACCATCATCCTCTGAGCTCTCACCATCAGCAGTCAACCTGCCCACATCAGCCAATCAGAGCACAGAGTCCTGTAATGACTCGCTCAGTGCCCCAACTCAGGGATCTCAGCCAATCACTGCACTGCCTCAGCCTGTGATGTCACTCCATCCAGAGTACACTAGTACTCAGAAAGAGTGATCTATTACTGCAGGGTATAAAAACACCACAGAAGAAGACTGTGAGCGAGTTAATGGATTACAGCTTCAGACTTCCTGTTATTATTATTTATGGAGACTCATGAATACACAGAGCCAGTCTGTTATATACTTATATACTAATGAATGTTTAGGTTACTAATATTTATAAGGGGCTCCGTAGTGCAGCGGTTTACATATTGACTTGGCAGGAAAAGGTTGTTGGTTTGATTCCAGCCGGAGGCACAGATCCCCTCTGGGACTGTGTCAGGAAAACTGTGCCGGAGCTGCTGCTGAAAGCTGCTTCTTTATGGATATGTTCATAAAATAGGAGACAATCACAGGTGTTAAAAATATGAAGAAACCTCTAAATAATGCCCAAAATACTGATCTATCTATAGATAATCTAAAAATGATTACAATGCTTTGTAAAATTAAAAAATTAAAACAATGTTGACAAAACAGTGACCAAAATTCTGAAACATGTCATTTAAATTCCCCCAAAATCAAAACATATTATAAAATGATAAATAAAAATCCTGAGAAAAAAACAAATCCTAAAATATTTTTACATGTCAGAGAAAATGTAATGTAGTGATAAATATTCATATAATGTGAGAATAATGTCCACAAAATAAAAATCATCATAAAATCTCACTAAAATCTCCAAAAGCTTCAGAAAAATAAGAACAATATTAATAAATATAAGAAAGTGCCCACATCTGTGCATCATTATGGGAGAATATTCACACTGTAACACAGTTATCGAACAAATATACCCATAAAATGTATGAAAAATATCAAATAACTGCTTGAAAAATATCAAATTATTTCTGAAAACTGTTTTTAAAATGCATCAAAGTTTGAAAAATATTAAAAAGCAGAATAATTAAATTCATTGTGAGAAAAAAATATTTTAAAAATGAACATTTCATTAGAAAAGAGCACATTAAAATGTTCTAAATCATAAAAATATTATTTTCTTTTTCCATCCTTTTTGTTCATGAGGGCAGCACGCTCACACCTCCTCTACATCTGTTTTATTTAAAGATGAAATAATATCCACAACATAAATTTATGAAAAATCTTAATAAAATATGATTATAAACTGTCAGAATAATTAATAAAAAGACAGGAAAACCCTGTTAAAATGTTCCAAAAACAACTGAAATATGCTAATTTTCAGAGAAATATTAATATGAGGAAAATACCCAAAACATATCCATGAATGTGACACAAAAATATCTGATAAATAAAGTTTAAATGATGTTTCTTTGTCAGCCACCTGCTGTCAGCTGATGTGATCATGTGACCTCTCAGGTTCAGGTGCTGTAATGAGCTCAGCTGATCACTGGACCCTGAATATAACCATGTTTGGAGGTGGAGGTGCTGAGGCCCCGCCCTCTGTTCTTACCCAGCAGAGCCTGGAACAGGTCGCTCTGGAAGATGTTGAGCAGCTTCTCTGCACGACCTTTGACCCCATCAGCGGCGCCAGCCTGACAGGCCTCCATCACCTGCAGAGCGCGCTCCGTATCTGAGGAGACACCACAGCACACACTTTACTGGACTCTACTGGACTCTGCTGGACTCTGCTGGCCTCTACTGGACTCTGCTGGACTCTGCTGGCCTCTACTGGACTCTGCTGGACTCTGCTGGCCTGTGCAGGTTTAAACTGAGCCATAATCACAGCTCGTGGTGCTGCAGCTGCTGCAGAGCCTATGAGGCTGGAAACATGCTGAGCTCACAGTGATGACTGCAGACCTACAGTCAGATCACTGTGTTTCACCTCTTTGTGGTTTATTTGTGTTGGTTCACTGCTGCTGACCCACAGTTAGAACCACTCCACTCAAAGCTGCACCACACCTGCCCAGACCCCACAGCATCAGAGCACACCTGGAACCATGTGCACTTCATACATGTCTCACCTGCTGCTTTCTTTTAATCTGTAACCAGATAAATGTTCCAGGTAAACATCACAGGGGGAACGTTCACTGCATTTAAAGTCTGATTTTAGTAAACAGTGGAGGCGGAGCCTCCCTCTGAGGTCATCACTGCATGGGAACGTTTCAAACAGGAAGTGCTCAGAAGAACCAAACTCTGTGAAGGAGGGACTTCCTGTTCTGCCACAGATGTCCATGTTCCTCAGGAAAGAGCATTTCAGGCAGAGCTGATGTAGAGACGCTGATGATGAGGGGTCACACAGAGGTCAAATCTTTATCAAAGACGGGAAAAGGCTGTGGGTCATTCTGATGGAGATAAATCACTCACAGTAACACACACACACACATGCACGCACACACACTCCAGAATAAAGGAGCGCCTCAGAGTTTTACACAACAGCTTCCTGCAGGTGTTTCACAATAAAAGCCTTGTTCACAAATGATTGTTCACTGAACCGTTGAAGGGCTTTTAATTTGAAGCATGCAGGAAATGTTGCCTTTGTATAAATGCAGTAACTTTAAAAGTACTGAGACTGAATGGTTTAATATGAGATCACTGTGATATCAAAGAGAAGTAAAGCTCAGGTGTGTTCAGCCGTCCAGGTACCACAGGTCAGTGACTCAGAGGAAACAGGTGAAGATCAGCTGGACTTTCCTGTTACTAATCATACTAAAACAATATGAGCTAACAGCAGAGAGGGAAGAGTCAGACCACAGGAGGAGGTCAGGCTCACAGAAGCAGGAAACATGCAGAAATATTACACAGTTATGTAAGTATTGTTCCTCCCTGATGTCACAGAGATCTGGAGCTTCAGGTGTGATCACAGGTAACAGTGAACTCACCTGTTTGATGGTCTGTGAGCGTCTAACAGCACAGAGACTCTGAGCAGCTCACAAATTCAAATTACACACAGCAGGTGGATCATGATCCCACTGAGACTGATCCGTGTTTGCTCCTCATCCTGAATCCTGACTGAGTTTTCCTATGAACCTGCTGTATCTGCTGCAGGGCTTCAGCCTCTCAGGATCTCCTGCAGCTGGTGCTCAGCACTAACATTCCTCAGAAGAAAAGGTTTATTCCTGATTAAACAGGTCACATTCCCACATCTAATCCAAACAACCTGATGAAGCTCACCGGCATCACATTAGAGAAAGTAGAAACCAGTAAAACCCCACCTCAGACCTCTGTTCTTCTGAAGAACTCCACCTGACTGAGCTCCACCTCCAAGTTAGCTAGCCTCTGACTCAGCACTTCATTAGCATTAGCAGCATAGCCACCCTCCTGAAAGGCTTCCCTGATCAAACACCTGCTGACTGCACTCACTCAGGTACGTGTTACTGCACCTGTGCAGGCTGAAGCCTCTGAGCCACTGTTAGCCTTCAAACAGGGAGCAGGAAGGCTAGCATTAGCATGAGCATTAGCATGAGCTCCAGCAAACAGCATGACTTCAGCTAGGTCACAAAAAATTTTAAACTTAATGGATGTTATGAAACCACTGCAAAGATCTTTCAGTGACACCAGGATCAACTTCATAGGACAATAAATAAGGAAGTTATCAGTCTTCTACAGCCACTGATTACACTAAGACAGCAATAGAATAGAATAGAATAGAATAGCTGATCCAGAAATAGCCCAGTTTTTATGATTCTCTGTACTTGCTGTAACTTTCTTAATTCTAGTTCATTCTGAATGATTCTGGTACCATTGGAAAGCTTATTGGAAAGCTTATTGGGAGCTCTACAGGACTGTACTAATAGTATATTGTAGTTTCAATTAAGACATGGCTGGTTGGAAATAGGCCTGCAATGATTAGTCGACACTGTCGACAAAAATCGACAATAAAAATAGTTGATGACGAATTTAATTGTTGTTAATAGTCGTGTTTTTTATTACTGTTGTTTTTTTTTTTTAACGGAGTGAGACGTCTTCCTGTCCGTCTATCTCTGGCGAGCTTCACACATGTGCAATACCTTATGCTAAATGTAAAAGCTGATAGCTAAATAAGTGCCATTTCATAATTATGTGATTCATAATCCAATTAGTCGATTAATCGTTTCAATAGTCGATGATTAATCTACTATCAAAATAGTCATTAGTTGCAGCCCTAGTTGGGAGCAGTTGAAAATACATGGTGAGATTTTTAGAACTCTAGTGTAAGTACTCAGTGTATTCAGACCATCATCAGTTCAAACACACATTAATGCCATTATAAGAAAACACGATGATAGAATAAATGCAGCTTTCACACCTGAAAATGATTTTAATGAAACTTTAAATAAACCCAAATATCAGTTAAGTCATGAGATAATCGCTGTGTCCAAACTTAGTATACATGTTAATATCCATGTATACTAACACGTATACTAACATGTATACGTGTTAGTATACATGTTAGTATCCATGTATACTAACACGTATACTAACATGTATACGTGTTAGTATACATGTATCCAGTCTGCATATGACAGGAAATCAACAGGTTTCTATCTGCAAAGTATCCACATCAACAAATGTGTTCATAAAGTTTGCAGTTCTACTTTTACTCCCTACAGTAAGAACTGCACAAACATCCAGTGTGCACAGATGTGCTCAGCAGCAGATTTCAGATCAGCCAGTATGCAGCGTCCTCTGCGTCTCACCATCATCAGCTGACCTGTTTTATATGAAAACATGTTTCCATTCTTCTGTTCCTCAGTTCTCCCTGACCAGTGTTTTCACAGGTGACATCATCACATGATAGATGCTTCATCCAGGAACAGCTGGATGACCTCAGTGTCCTTCAGCTTCATTTCTTTCCTTCTTTTCTTCCTGCTCACCTGCACGACGTCTTATTTAATTTCCCTGTCTGTTCTTCTTTATAAGTTCCTGTTTTGTCTAATTACACATCATATTTCCAAGACACTACTTCATTTTTCCATGAACACATTCTGGTAACACAAAAGTCTGTATGAGCATTTGTGGTTCTGTCCTTTCCACTCTCCCTCCCACAGAGAGAGAAAACTACAGGTCCTGTATCCTTCTGATCTTACACTAATAACACAGTGAGCCTGAACAGATTAACCAATCAGAGAACACCATTTTGGTCACATGACCGTGACCACAATCCCTGATTGTGAAAGTGTTGAATCTGAGCAACATAAACACATAAATGAGTGACGTCCTGTCACGAGTCAAAAACGGGACAAAAGCAGTGGAATTCCTCTGTGTCACAGCCAGGAATCATTGGAAAATTCCAAGAATGAACCAGCTTAAAGCCTGAAATTCCAGGAGAGTGCAGCAGGCTTGGGAAACACTGAGCACACGTGTGCTAGCACGCTGTGATCATCAGTATTAGTGAGGAACGTCACATACTGACTTCCTGTTTTTCCATGTTTTCGGAGCTCCTGAGCCAAAGGTCAGTCAGACAGGTGTTTCAGCACACCTGTCTGAGGCTCACCTGTGCTTTCCTTCCTGTCTCAGCTCTCACACTCTTGCTGTCACAGTGAATCAGCACTTTACTGAACCATTCACATCTAAAGGAGCGACTGACTGAGGTGACGTCTGCAGACAGCATCCAGCTGCTCTCTGAGCTCACACTGAGACACAAACTGGAAACAGAGAAGCTTCACCTTCAAAGTAAAAGCTCTTCCTGAGCACACAGGTGCTGCTTTTACTTTGCAGGCGAAGCTGAAGTGTCTCAGTTTCCCTTCAGCTCAGAGAGCAGCTGGATGCTGTCTGCAGACCCGTCACTTCATTCAAACTACGACCGCAGCAGGTACCAGCCAATCACAGCGAGCTTCTCCAGCCAGGTGGGAGTACACGTTTTTCCAACAGGTGGCTGCCGGGGGTCACAGACAGGTCTGTAGGCCTTCTTCACTTGAGCCTACACTGTTACAGCTACAAGCCTCTACAGGTGTCTGAGGAAAATCAGCTGTCTGACCTTTGACCTCTGTTAACCCTTTGCTGCTGAGTTTATGGGCTGTCTCTCATTTTGGGTCAAATCTGAGTCACACTGTGTTTCAGGATGGAGATTATCTGCAGTGCTCTCATTGGCTAACAGCCTGTGATTGACAGGTTGTCAGCCAATGACATGTTAACACAGCCTGTGTGTTACAATAACACAAAGAGTGTTATAGGACTGAGCCTGTCTGAGTCTCTCTGACCTGTGACCTCTGACCCTGCTGCAGCAGCTCAGTGTGAGGACCACATGTTAACAACATGCTGTCACATGTGCTGCTGTGACATCATCATCTCAATCCATGAGTGTGAGAACATCAGTGAAGATGAATTAAAATGTCAGAAAGTAGAAACGATTGTGTGAACATATCAGGGTTGTTGTGATCGGGTGCTTTATAAATAAACCGGGACCTCCAGGCAAACCGGGACCTCCTAATCGACTCATAATCTTTGTGGTTCAGAATCATCAGGGTACCATAAAACAGAGGAACAGTACTGCTCTGAGTACTACAGATACCTCTACACTAAACCAGGGTTATAATAGTTTTGGATTTTACATTATCGTTTAGTTTTAGTTAGTTTTTAATTTTTTTTTTCTCTAATTCACTTTTAGTCAGTTCTTGTTTTTTTCTTTTAATTATAGTTTTTATTTGTTTCAGTTAACAAAAATGTTTTTTTCAATTTCAGTTTTAACTTTAATAACCCTGCAATAAACACAGGACTCCTCATACCCAGGTATCACTGCATGTTTGGCCCACACCTGCACCTGTACCTGTACCTGGGCCACCTTTAGATCACGCTGACTCAGCTGATCCACAGGTCCACCTGACATGAACCCGATATCAGGTGCTCCACATCTGAGGCATAACTGTAAGCAGATCAGACCCAGCTGTGTGTGCTCTCAGAGGGCAGGGTTCAGCAGTTCAGAGTCAGGTGGAGGTGTTTGTCTCTGCTGCCCTCTCAGGCTGACCTTCAGCAGTCAGACACTTCCAGGAACAGCATCAGTGCTCCCGGCTCTAATCCGACCGTCTGCTCAGGAAGTGCATTTAGAGGAAAAGGAGATCAGGAGTAGGAATTAGAGCCATGCTGAGGAGAAGACCCTAAGATGACCCTGAACAGGTCACCTGCCAACCTGGCAGATGATCAGAGTACCTGTGAGTCTGACGAGGTCTACAGGAAGCTGCAGGACAGGCTTCTCCTGACAGCAGACATCTTAGTCTGGACCACGAGCTGTCCTCATTTACACCACTGCAGCCGGACACAGTCCATCCATCCATCCATCCATCCATCCATGTCTGGGTCATGAGGACAGCAGTCTAAGCAGAGACCTCCCTCTCTCTGGTCACCTCCTCCAGCCCCTCTGAGGTGTTCCTAATCCAGCTGAGAGTTATAATCTGTCCACTGTGTCCTGGATCTACCTCCTCCAGGAGGACACACCTGAAGCAGCTCACCTGGGTGGCATCCTGAGACTAAGAGCAGCTCTGAGAGCTCCGTCAGTGAGGAGCCTCCCAGCTGCTCCACCCAGACAGAAACTACAAACATGGCTGATTCCTGCTGGACTCTCAGACTGAAGCACAGACGGTCAGTGTCAGTCCCCAGCTCCTCTCTGTCTGTGTGTCTGTCTGTAACACAATAAAGTTTCTCAGTGTTGAATCCACCGCTGCTCTCAGGAGCTCGGGTCACATGATGCAGCATGTTTCTGCTGAAGCTTCCTGCCTGACGCACTCTGAGGTCAGACCAGGAAAACCAGGGAAATGAGATGGATCCCAGCGTAACCATGGTGACCGACAGAGGTCAAAGGTCACACAGACAGTAGATTTTACAAGTATCAGCAAGGACAGCAGGAAAGGAAACAGAAGAAGAAGAAGAGGCTGAGGACGAAGCACAGGAGTGACCACACACACACACACACACACACACACACACACACACACACACACACACACACACAGAAACAAACACAGACAGACAAACAGAGCGATGATGTTGGAAAAAGCGTCTCACCTTCTCTCTTCAGCGGCATGTCGTCTCTCTGATCTACACTAATCCTCTTTGGGGATTTTACAGATGCTCGCAGTGCACTCTGGGTAACGAAGTCCTAATCCCTCCACAGAGAAGCCCCGCCCCCCTCCACTCTCCAGTTCACAGGATTGGACGATGCTGCCGGCCTCAGTGTGAGTCACAGTTTAAATACAGCTGATGAAGAAACAATTAAATGTAATTAATCTCAGTGTGTGTGTGTGTGTGTGTGTGTGTGTGTGACTGATAAAGATTACAGTATAATATTAAACTGGGGTCAGCTGTTTTATTACATGTTGAGCTGAGATGGAGGGGTGTGTGAATATGAATCTCACTCTGCAGTTACACACAGTAACTGGATACTTCTCTCTGAGGGGGGACTTCCTGTTTTGTGTTGCTGCAGTGTGAGTCCTCACATGTGCACACAGCTCTGTGTTTCTTCCTCTAACCCTGCTCACATCAGGAAGTTTGACTCTGAGGATGAGTGTGTGTGGACAGCAGCAGCAGGACAGTGCTGTGTAACAGCGCCCTCCAGTCGACGCACTGACTGCTGCACAGCCAGCAGAGCCTGAGGGTGCAGTCTGAGGACGGCAGAGCGAGGAAACACTGAAACATCTGGAGTGTTTTTGTTGGAATATTGAGGTTTCCATTCTGAAACCACCTCCACAGCGACACCTGCTGGACACCTTTGGTACTGTCCAACCAGACCCAATAATTCTGATCTACATGTTTTGGAGAAATCTGTGCACAAACCAGCAGAGAAGAACCCTGGTGCAGACACTGATGTCCCTCAGTGTGACCTGCCTGAGTGCAGCAGTTTCTTATTGTACCTGTCAATCATCCTGTACTCCTTTCCTCTAACACAGCTGTTACTGCCTCCTCCTCCAGCATCACACCTTCTCCACTGTTTGCAGTATTTCACTGTTAGTTCACTGTTAACAAATGTGTCACTGGGTCACATTCGTTAGTTTTATTGTCCTTCTGGTTAGTCTCTCTTTATGTAGGGACATGTAACTGGGAGAGGATCTCCTCTTCTTTATGGTGGGTTAAGGAGGGGGAGAACAGGGGGGTAAAAGAGTGTAAAAGAGGTTAAAGATAAAGTGTGTTGTTTAACCTCAGGTGATTAGGCTCCTTGAACGTGCCCCTTTTTCTCTGTTTTCTTACACGAAGAAAGAAGAAAACCTGTGAGAGACGTCTCACTAGGAAAAACTGGGATCTCAGAGCAGTGATATTAATCCTCCTCCTCACAGAGCCACATGCAAATGATATAAAGAAGAAATATGGATCTGAATAATTGGAATGTGTAAATTACTGGGTTAAAGAGTTTGCACAGAGAGGAAAAAAGAAAAAAAAGTGAAAGTGTGTAAAATGGTTGAATATGAAAGACAAATGAAATGTTTGAGTGTTTGGAAAAATGGAGATGGAAACGTAGGAATAGAAAATTAACAGTTAAAGAACTCGGCGGAGAGCGAGATCTTAGCAGAGCCTGAGCGGCAGAACAGCTGAAGCCCTAATTAATGGAGTGGTGGTTTTGGGGCCACCTCCATTTGTTGTTACTGTGATACCTCATCTCTCTATGCCCTTTTTGCAGGCAATTTTATAAGCGCTGAAAATCTCTGACCCAGATCTGGACTCCTGCCCTCCGATCGGACATCGTCTGGACCAGAACCATCGTTGCCAAATACGGGACCATCACCTCCACCTCTTCATTGAGCCGCTGCTGCACCACAACCTGCAGACAAGCAGAACAACTCCAGCTCCAAAGAGCCTCAACACTGCTCTCTCCTGTATGGGGACAGACCAGATCGGCTGCTCAGAGCAGAGACCTGAAGTGTGACAGTTGTCACACTGAACTGAGCGTCATGTGCAACATGTGCAGGAGATGGTTAATCAGAAGAAGAAGAACCAGGAAAAAAGACAAATAAGATGCTGACAGAGGAAAGCAGCATTGACTCTGTATTCAGCAGTCGCCACTGGGCAAAGCGGTGCCCATGGGCGAGGACGAGGAAGAGGAAGAGAGCGGGGTGGCTTCATCCAGGTGCACCGAGATGGCAGATGTTACAACTGCAGCCTGACGAGTCACTGAAGAAATGAATGCACACGAAGGGTGAAGGGAACACGGATCAACCAGACTGTGTCACACTGATCAGAGAGGATGACTCCAGACAAGTCAGATGAAGGCTGTGAGATATCACCATCACACACACACACACACACACACACACACACACACACACACACACACACACACACACACACACACACACACACACACACACACACACACACACACACACACACAAATTAAACTTTATTAGTACTTGAAGCATTTCCAGAACAAAGGCCATCTTCAAACCAAGCAGCTCCCACTGTGCAAACATCAGTGTGATCAGAAATAAAGCATTTTATTAACTACCATTAAAACACACACTGTAGAATAGGATTGGAGCGTTCTTCAGAGGTGCAGCAATGACTGAATATGAAGTAAAATATGAGCCTGATTTTTGTTGTCCTGATCTGTAATTATCTGTTCCAGATATCTTCAGGGTGGAAAAGAAGGTCAGCATGTAGAGACTCCGTCTTTTTGAATAACAGATGTGTTACATGAAGGAACAGTGTCACAGCGAACACTCCAGATGTGCTCAGGAGAGGAGCGCTGCCACCGACCTGCAGAACACAGAACATCTGTTTCCTGTCTGACTTCATCTATAGGACAGGTGGAACCGTCCCAGAGAAATGAGAGAGCCTTGGTGTGTGTGTGTGTGTGTGTGTGTGTTCTTCATGTCTGCCTGAAGCTGACGGACTTCCAGCTGATAACTCTTCTCATGGAGGGCTCAAACCTATGGAAGCCTGCAGGGACATGGGAGGATAAACATGTACTTCTGTGATAGTTGTAGTTTAGTGTGTAATGTGTGTTAGCAGATTAGCCTCAGACAGGTGTGCTGATCAGTGCAGATGTGGCAGCACCTTTTCTAACTTTTTATGCATATGAATCTATATTTGTTGAAACAGTTTCAGTTTCCTGAGACCGTATTTCAGAACAATATGACAATATGTCAGCAGTGGGAGGAGAATAAATATGATTATTATACAGTTCTCATCATAGATGTTAAGTTTGTAACACAAAGCCATGTTCCCAACAAGCAGTCAGTAAAGTTTTTAAGTTCTGAATGTTTGAATGTAAAACTGCATGAATGGATGAACCCTCACATCCTCTGAGGGGGTCCCAGGTTCACGTCCACAGAGAGCACTTCCAGCAGTGTTGGATTATTGTAAAGCATACGCTGTCACAGCTGACAGTAACACTGAAGGACATTTGTCTGGTTCCATGGATCAGGTGGTCACATGGTAACCAGTGTTTGGAGCTCCTCCCTCCAGCAGGAGATCCAGGGTCCCAAAGACTAACTGGTTAAAGTCCTCAGACCACAAACTGCTGAACTCCAGCGTGTGGTTCAGGAAGGTTTAACTGCTGCTGCCACTCATATTTATGGATCATATTTGATATTTCATGTTCTCTATATGTTTGTGTTCTCATCTGCAAAGCAAATGTTCCTTAAGGGACACTGAAAGTGAAGGTGTGAGTGTCACAATCATGACTGGATTATTTTCAGGTCATCATCAAACTCTTGGTACTGTGAGGTCTGACCGGCTGCAGGCAGAGGTGCTTCCAACTGTTTGTTGTAGTTTCTTTGAATCGGTTCAGTTTGTAGGTCATGTGATCCATAAATAAATGATTAGAATGAAGCAGCACGTGTCAGATTGATCATCAATCATCAGGAACAGGAGAAGAAGTTAAAGTCCCAGCTGTGCTTCAGACACACTGACAGATGTTTGAATATGAGATGTGTGGGAGGATCCTGCTGTGGATCAGTCTGCAGCACCAGCTGATCGTTCTCCTGTTTGAGGCTGAAACACCTCAAAGTGCACCAAAGATTATTGAAGATTAAAGATGATTTAATGCAGCAGCTGAAATAATGTGCTGACGGAGGCTGTGGTGTGGATCGCCCACTTTGTTTTCACACTGGAATAAAAATCATTTTAAATACTCGTGTAAAGGAATTTAAAGGCAACGTTCCAAAGACCTGATGGTTTAACTCTGGGAACAGTTAAATATGGTCTTGTGATTTAATCCTACTGTTCTGTTTGTGTCACATAGATCAGTCAAACTCAGTCACAGGACGAGCCAAAGCTGAAGACACAGTCTGAGCCCAACAGCATTAAAAATAATTACTTTAATCAGCAATATGGATCTGAATGGCCAGAATACAGCAAGGTTTTCCTCAGCACATTAAATAACATATAAAATTATATTTTTCTTCAAAAATAACATCAGGAAAAATGAACAGATTTCACGCTTATGGAAATTTTCACATTTTTCAGGTATAAACTGAATTTCTGCTCTGCACAGTCACAGAAACGCTGTGTGACCTGCACAGTGTGAGCAGCTGGTCAGCAGAGAGCAGCTGTAACAGCGATGGACACACGGTCTGATTCATTGAAGCAGTGAGATGCTTCATGGTGTGAGAAAAGTCGACTCACAGCCACCTCTGACCCCAGAGCCCTGCTGAGACTTTACTGTGTATGAACTGACAGAGTTCCTCAGGTAGCTCATCTCACCTGTGTGATCAGGTATGTCACCAAATTCAGAAGCTGTTTCCTCCACAAAGACTGAAACTGCTGACTTAAATCTTGGCCTCTTATAAAGTTCCCTGAGTGTGTTTCGGTGCTCATGGAGCGTTGTGTGTCTTCAGGATGTTGCTGCAGAGTTTCCTGCTGTGTGATGCAGTGATGCTCTGTCAGCTCACCTGTGCAGGTGTCCCTCTGCAGCTGCTCCCACTTCTGTCCCATAATATAACTCTCTTCCCCGCACATCACATCACAGGTGAGGAAAAGAGACGCATGGTTTACCTCCTCTGTCAGTGATCACGTCCTCTGACTCACCTGTTTGGAAAATCCCTGTTTTCCACTTTTCCTTTGGCCATTTTGGGGATCAGGCAGCTTAAAAATGCTGATTGATATTTTTATCCACTGATCACTGATCAGTGTGTCATTGGCAACACGGGAAAAGGGTTAGTGCATGGGTCTTGGACTGCGCGGCAGCTGTTGCAGTGCATTGTGGGATTTGTAGTATAAGAGCCCTGTTTACCTGCATCTGTCGGATGCAAACTTGTTGTGTAACCTACACACACACACACACACACACACACACACACACACACACACACACTGGGAGTTTTTTTTTTTTTTCCAAATAAATCTTTGTCATCAAAAGCACTGTGAAAAAATGCAGTTGACATCAATGATGATGTGATGAGGTCTGTGATAGTTCAGGATGTCAGGGGGCCGTTTATTGTTGGCAGAGCTGGGATCACATCTGAGGAGGCAGAGAATCATTTCAGAGAGCCGACTGACCCGGAGCAGCCTGTGTGTGTCTGAGGTAACACTGTGTTCATTTACTGTTCCCACATCACTGTGTATTCAGTGTATCACTGCAAGTTTAGAGCTATGAGCTCACATGTTGCTAAATGCAGCGCTCTGATTGGTCAGATTTGTTGGCTTGTGAAAGTCCTGTGAAATGATGCGGTCGGTGTGAGTCTCTGTATTATTGTAGAGCCTTTACCCACAATACAAAGTGCCTTGAGGCGACTGTTTGTTGTGATTTGGTGCTATATAAATAAAACTGAATTGAATGGCTGCATTAAGAACAGGCGAGTCTGAAAAATATTTTAACGCACGTGTTCGGTGTGTAAAGACCTTTAAACTGTAAAAATACAGCCGTCAGATTTAATTCTTTTAAATCTACATCGTGTGGAATTAACACATGAAGAAGACCCACTTCCACTAAGAAGGTCACATGACTTCCAGTACAGACCAACGTCCCGTATGGAGCTCTGGAATGGAGGTGAGGTACGACAGCGCCCTCTTGCCTGCAACCAGGTTCTGTTACACTAATGAGGCAGGAGACAAGGTTCAATGTGTTAAAATAATACAATTTTTATGAGTTTTAATATGAGATTATGGCATAATCTCATATTAAAACTCAACACCATGTATTTCAGTATGATACACATGGTAAAACTATGTCATGTCAATGACATTGAGGAGGGTGGGACACTTATCAATGCATGCTATATCCAATCAGAGGGCAGAGGTTAAGTGTGGGAATATTTTGACTTGGTAAAAAACGTTCAGTGTAGGTATGTTACAAAAAAATTTAATTATTTCCACTTATATCTGAAACCTGTGCAGAGAACCAGAACATGGAAAAAGATTTTGACACCAAACCACATCAATAGGCCCCAAATAACAAAGTTACAGCCAATTAACCTCTGACCTCTCAGCCTAGAGCACATGAATCAGAGCAGTCCGGGCATTAATAAACTACTTTATGATCAATAAAATATGATGGAAGTCCTTTAGAGGCTGAAACATAAAATGATTCATCATATGGCTCCACATGTGCGATCAGCTGGTACTGACGTTCAGCGTGTCAAAAAGTAATCAGGTGAGCTCAGATGATGTCACTGGCCGATGGCGCGGTGACTGTAACATTCAGTGTTTATTTAAATATAATACTAAGTGTCATATCATTGAAGAGCTGCCTTTCCTGCATTGTTGAACAGCTTTTCCATCCATGTAATTTAGAAAGACAAATCAAACCTAATTTTATTATTTAAAATTCATAGATGGAATTAATTAGATCATTTTTAATATGGGATACAAAGAACAAATAATAAAATGCAGGTGGATGGCCAGGCTACTTGTCACAACATAATTAATAGTTCTTATGCTTCAGATGCTTCAGATCAGCAGGGCTTCATTTGGCTGTGTAACCCCCTCTGCTGCCAGCAGATGTCCCCCAAGAGCACTGAATCAAACATTGAGTGTTGGACCAATTTTTGACTCAGTGGTTCAAAAAGGTTCAGAGCTGCTGCACTGTTCTACAAAACAGTTACTGTTTTAAGCACTACAGACCAAAGGACTTCATCAAATCCACGAGCAATCGCACCTGCAGGAGACCTGAAGCCTGGAAATGACCATCAGCTGGGAGCGAGGAGGAGACAGGTAGAAGGAGACGCTGCTTACATACCTGCCCTCACCTCTGTGTAAGTGATGTCTGTACTGCTACATTCACACACTGCAGATTTATGTACACATTAACAAATCTGACTACAGACACAGATCTGAATACGAACACACAGACTGCTGCAGAATGTGTGTGTGTGTGTGTTTTTGTCATGAAACGTACTTAATAATGAGGGTGAGAAGCCTCAACAACACCCCCCAGGAGCCAGACACAGCTGAGAGCTCAGAGGACCTGAGGCCACGCCTCCTGACAGCAACCATGTGCACACCAGAAGAGGAAGGAGGGAGGCCCAAGATGGAGCTTTTTCAAAAATGTTTGAAAATGGAAAAAGATGAGGGTGGGCAGGGGCGGATCTAGAAAAATATTTATGGGGTGGCGAAAGGGGGGCAGGAATTTTTGAGGGGTGGCAACATATGGCAGACGTATACATTCTGAATTATTCAGTTATCCCAGTTTGATGATAAATAGTATGTACACACTGAAAAAGGGCACAGACTCCCATTTACAAACTCATACAAACTTAATCTCATGCAATCAATGTCTTGCATTTGAGGTTTCATGTGAAACAGTTCATATTAGGGATAAGTGACCATATAATGTGATCTCACTTAATAGGAGATAGAAGCATGGTAACACTACTGTAGGGCATTATCAAAGGAAAGGCATTAATATTGGCTCTTGGTGCAGCTCCTTCTGGGTTTGTTCTGCTGCGCTTCCCAGAATTTACAGCTACATCTTTGATGCCAGCTTTAGGCAACTTCTTTCTTTGGTTTCCTATTTTATGTCTCAGACTATTCTTCCATCCTTCCCACCCGGTGTCAGAGTTTCTCTCCTTTAAACAGGGATGTTTTCTAACTAAAGCTTCTGCAGCCTTGCCAATTTGTGTGCTACTAGGATATGCCTTCAGTCTAAAGATTTCTTCCCCCATTGTCTCAAGTATGTTGTGTATTTGATCTCTAGGGAGTCTAATTACTGTCCCATCTTTTTAATATGCTGCATTACCTTCCCTTAGCACATGTTCCATCTCATAAGAAAATGTTGGAACAATAAAAACCTCTGGCCACCGACTAATACGCTCTGGTGTATCTGTGCTATCAGTACTATCAGTCAGAATGATTGTGTCATCAGTGCTGGTTGAAATCTGGTCCAGCTCAACTAATCTGACAACTCTGACAGATGCTGTGCTTGGCAGGTGTTCTATTTCAACCAAATTACACAATGCATTATCAAAATCTGGGTCGTGAAACTGAAGCCGAAAGTCAAAAGTCAACTTTAGCCTAGTTCTGATCTCAACTATGAGGGCTTGTACACTGCTTGGGCAAGATGGTAAAATTAGTCTTTCAGCATTATCAGCATCAAGGATGACCCTTAGCTTCAATCTCTCTGTTGGCTCCATCTGAGGTTGTAGTTTCTGTAACATACAGGATTCAAATATTATAGTGATATTTCAACACACATTGAGTTGTCATGTAATGCCACTTATGTATTACCTTTACATTGGCGGAAGGCTGGGGAGATCTGCTGATGTTTCAGTTCTGCTTCTTTAGTCAGACACTGGAATGAAATGTTTTGTTGTTAGAATAAGTTCATTTGCAATCTTATAAGCAAAATGCGGCATGTGGTCAGACAGCTGGCACAGAGATTTTATACTATGACCCTTCGGTTGATGCTCCACTAGTTCATATGACCTCAAGTGCTCAACATACAATGTGTCATAGTCTTTCAAGAGAAAATAAATGTTGTTTCTGATGAGTAGTACATTTAGAATCTCTTTGAACTCTGGCAATGCAGCATAAGCACCAGTACATACAAACATGCCAATTATAAAGTTTGTACCATCAATTGTTACTTGTTTTGTTCCATATATGGTGTCGCTGTCAGCAATACCTGAGATAAATGATTGTGTATCTGCAGGTAGTGATGCAATGTACAAAGACTCCATTTTGGATGTCTGTACAGGTGGTTTGAAAAACTTTGATGACGACAAGTAAAATGCCATCATTCTCTGATGTCGCTCTGCCAAAGTTTTTAACACATTTTTGTAGTTGTGAGTGTCATGAATTATTTTTTTGAAAACCTTATGCTTTCCCTCAAATCTCATTGTCCAGAGATGGACTAAGGGACCAAAGCACTTTATTAAGTGTGGGTAATGCTCGATGTAATGATGCTTTGGCCTGAATCGAATATTCGGAAAAACTTCCTTGAAGAAATGTCGGTGCTCCAAAATTTTACAAGCCATGTACTGAATGGTCTCTTCATTAAAAGTGTGGAACATGGCAAGTTGAACAACATCCTTTAAGTCCATTAGCACTTCCCAAAATTTGTCTCTTTCTGGGACTTTGGAACCAATGAGAAGAGGAAACAGTTTAAGCAGGGCATGATTTTCATGTCCATTGCCACCAATGGTTCCCCGGCTGGCAAAATTTGAGGGTATTGGATGAGGGCGATCAACTTTGTCAGAATGTTGGTATGGAAACCGCAATATTGCTCTGTTCAAGTCTTCTAGGGTAAAATATTTTCTAGAAATCAAACCTTTTAAGCAATGCGCCAACTCCACTGGAATGACACCTTCAAACAGGTCATGCAGGAGGTCAGGTGGGAAGCCTGTGACAGGATGGAAGTAGGAGAGATGGTCAGAAAGAACACAACTGTTTTTCACACCATAATTTTCCTCACTGCCATTGCTCTGAAGCTGATGTACAAGATTATCATGAAAATCTTTTGTTCTCATCACGTAATCTCCTGTTACAGCATTTTCTGTTTGCATTTCTGTTTGTGTGGCATGACAAAACCTGCAGAAATGTGTAGACCTGAAGCTTTCATTGAAACCAGCAAGCCCATGGGCAGCAAGGTTATCTGCCACAACAGAGTAGACAGTGCCTCTAAGACATTCACCAAGGGTATCAATGTAGACACCTACTTCTTCAAGAGTTTTCAGATCATTCAAGAGTGGTGACAACACTTTCTTATATCCAAAAAGGTGTACATCATTAGAATTGCACAAGAGAGCGAGCTGAGTGCAGTGGAGAGCAGAACGAGATTTATCTGGAACGTTTGCCAGTGTCCAATAAACTGCAAAAACTTTATGTATTTTTTTGAGGTACCAAGTGGGTTTGTGATTTCAAAATCATCCACATAAAGTAATATTGACAGTTTTGTTCCCTCTTGTGACAATAGAACGTTTTCCTGGTAGTAGGATCCATCACAAAATGACATGAAATGTCCAGGTGTCTGTGTGGGTGCTTGTTTAACTTCTTCAAGCACATCAGTTTTTTTCAGCAACAATTGCAAAGATGTAAGAATTGGCACATATTTGTAGGTGTGCTTTGATGAATCAATTAAATACTCCACAGGCTTGACATATGGAAAGTTTGCTTCATAGTAAGATTTTCTCATCTTAGCTGTTGACAGTGGTCCTTCAGATGTTACACATTTGTGTAAAACATTGCTATCAGAAACTACCTGACAAATCTCACCAACCAGTTCGTCGGTATATGGACAGTTGTGCTTCTGTAGAACATCAACAACTGATTTTCTAATCAGAGGTTCTGATAACAAAAACAGATGATCAATATGCTCAATGATCTCCTGTGTTGCTCTCTGGGACACATGGAGAATGCTCTGCATTTTCAAGAAAAAGCCAGCCAGATTGTACTGCAACTGCTCTTTTAAGTCCTCAGGTCTACCGATACTGCTAGTGGATGCCACTTCATTTTCATGTAATGACTCTAGTGATTCAAGCTGCATTTCATCTTTTTGGTCTACATTCATGACACATTGTACAATGCCTTCATCATAGTTTGTTGAACTTTGGTGGTCTCTGCATTTGTGGGCGTTGAATGTTGAGTATACATTGGTTTTAAATTGCAGTCCTTGAAAGGACATAGGACAGTTTCTTTCCGTTTTAAATGCCCCCTGAGATGGATAAACATTTGTCTTTCAGTGAATGGCTGCTTAAAGGTACACACAGGGCAACAAAATCCATATTCATTAAAAGCTGGGTAAGAGCTGTCTTTCCTTTGGGTAGCAGTGTGTATTCTTGACAGATGTATCTTTAATGAATTGAATGTACTAAACGTACACATGCAGGTGTTGTAGAGACAGGACAAAGGTGAAATTGTAGAGTACTGACTATGGTTAAGCCGATAATGCTTCAGCAACATGACTTTTATTGCAGTAGAAAAACTGCACAACTTGCAATTCCACATTTTGTCATAGATCAAAGGGTCACAATTAGATGTCAAATGTTTTATATCACCTTTACTGGCTGTCTTTAGAGGCAGAAGAGCAGTGGATGATCTCTCCGTGTGTGCTGCTTCTTATCAAACACTGTAATGTCACATAAAAAAATATGTTCATATATTTGACATTTGAACAGAAAGCTAGCAGTGCGGTATTTTTACATTTACACTCTTACTACACCCAAAAATGCTAAAGTTGGATAATAAAAGTTTCAAAAACATTATCAACAGTAAGTTTTGGTCTTATGTAAGAGCAAATTTTCAATTTCAGTTGGTAAGCTATGACTAAACATTAATTTTAACTTTAAGTTTTTTGCCATGAAGCTTTGAAAAAGTAAGTTTCACCACTCCAACAGTTTTATCCCAATAAGCCGCCAATCCTTATATTTAAATTTTTTTTACAGTTGGGCTTGTCCACTGAGTTTTTCACACATGTTGTTTAAACATTTGGACTAGTGAAAGTTTAGTTAAAAATAATTGAACTTTATTTTATCATTATGCTTTGTAGCTTTGAAAAGGTAGGTTACTTAACAACTATTTCACCAAACACTATAAAACAGGCGGACTTCAAAAAAAGCCAGGCGGGAGCTGTGCTAGCAAGCTCCGTGTGCTAGCTAGCTACCTCCGTGTGCTTGCAAGAATCTTTTTTCTGCATATCAGCAATATCAGCAAGTCTGATAAATTCACCTGCAAGTTGTGTATAAGCATTTACAATAATTAAAGAAAAAACATTTACCTTGTAATTTTCACAATGTAGCCGCTAAAATTCTTCTGTGTCGTGTGCCTCTAATGGTGGACAAGTCCGGGCAAAACACCTTGCATCGTGCACAAAGCTCAGTGATGACATCAGAAAAAGGAGGGGTTTTATTTCTTTGGGCTGAATCAGTGATCACAACTCAAACAGGTCAAAGCAACAGTACTCAAAATGAATGATAAACAGATGTGTACTTATTGCAAGTGAGTTAGTACAACAAACTGTTCATTTTGGATCTACTTAAATCAGTTTATAAAAGTTACTCTAACTATTTAGCTGATCTGAGTACAAATAACTAACTTATTTTAGTAAGAAGCACCATTGGGTTTTACAGTGTTGTGATGTCATTGTTTTCAGAGAAGCCACGTGGGTCTGTTGCCGCTGCTTCGACTTGCAGCGCTGCTATTCATATGTAAAGTGGAGTCGTTAACACCTCCGGCTGACCGGCTCCCCCCGTACCTTTACCCCCCCGCTGATTCTGGTTGTACGTAAACGACCATATCCGTCTCAGGCGAACGGATATGCGGATCCCAGTATACTGACGAAAGCTGCCGTTTACTAGCGGCGCCCGCGTCAGTATACGGGGACGAATATGCTTCTTTTCATGCAGTGAGTGCAACGAGGAACAGTGGACACAGACCTCACTGATACAGAACCTCAGAGCATCACATTACATTGTTTTGCCCCTTCCAGCCATCCTACATACGTCACACACACATACCTGTCAAGTTTTGTATTTAAAAATACAGGAAATTTTCCGCTGCTAAAAAATAGAGGCCACTATATGACATCATCACCTAATTTGCATAACTGTTCATTTGGATACTGTAGTTGCAATCGAGGCTGCAGGAGAGGAAAAACATCTTTGGAGACAAAAAGTGAAGAAAAAACACCATAAATATGTTTAGAACTACAAATAAACTTTATGAAATAACTTAATAACTTTAATGCTTTGCCTAGACCCACATTACATAGATCTATGTTGTCCCATATTGTTTAATGTTAGAATATCAAATTTAATGAAAACACTGTGGGGTGAGACTGCCAGCTACATTCAGCCCTCCTCCTTTATCTGGGCCACTGTTGCCAACTTATAAAACTCGCTGTCGGCTCTCAAAGGTTGATAAAGGCCGAAGGGAGGACCGAGGATGGAGCGGAAGGAGCGGGTGGGGAGGCTCGGTGTGTAAGTGAGGTTTTGGGGTTGGAGGGTGGAGACAAAGTGAGGTCTAGGTGATGCCACAAAACACTGCGACAGTGGAGGATTTCACTGTCGCTATATCCAGGGTTCGTACGGGTGCTGGAAATCCTTGAAAATGCTTGAAATTTAATATTGTCCTTTCAAAGTTTGAAAAGTGCTTGAATTGTGGATATAGTGCTTGAAAGTGCTTGAAATTGTAACCGCTTTTTTGTAAATAAAAATTTAACTATCTGGTTGAATAGATCGCTTATGAAATGGAGAAATAAAATGAGTCATAAACTCTAAAAATTAAAATTTCTCCGCGTGGGTCTGGGCTGCCTGCCTGCCTGCATGTGATCTGTTTGTGACCACGCCCCTCCCCAGAAGACAGAGTGGCCGTTTTAATGAATGTTCGCGAAAACTGCAAATTCCAATTATGGATCAGACGAATATGGAATACTCTTAAGTCAAAAGTCACGCACGAGAAAAAAAAAAAAAAAAAAAAAGATAATACGCGCAAACAATGTAATTCCGCGAGCGCAGGTGTTCATTCCTCACGAGTAAATCCAACAGCGTAGAACTCAGCTGCGCGCATCCACGGAGGCGCTCTCGTTCACTTGCACACCACTGCGCTGTTGCGTGGTCTGCAGCGATATGGCCTCCGATCTGGTGGATCAATTCAAAGGCTTCATTGGATTTTCTAAAATAGGCCATCATCGATTCACAGAAAGACCCAATGGTGATATTAGACAGGAATAAGCTGTGAGTGCGGCGCAGCAGGTGTGGAAAGCAGCCAAAACCGCCGAAGATAAATTCAACAAGGAAGGGGAAATATTGTTCCAAAAAGCTGAATCAAAAATGTAAGCCGTACGCAATAAACCGCAGAAAACGATGATGGATTTTATTCAGAAGGTATGTACATTAATTCTATATGTTCCTGGCATATTTTCATCTATGCTGACCCCGTATATTTGTGCATAATCTGGTGATCAGCAGTTGGCACTGATGCCAACTTTTGTGTAAGAAAACTAGTTGTCGGCTGTCTCAAAAATCGCTAAAGGACGAATCGAGGTCCGGGGGTGGGGTTGGGTGTCCCCCTCGGTGCCGAAGAGAGGTCCGGGCGATGCCACAGCGTAGGAAGGGCCGCAGTATTGCTGTATGTACACAAAACACAGCGACAACGGAGTTTTCATGTTCTTGGTGTTGCGCTAAAAAATTATTTCCGATTTTTTTTTTTACTGTATTGCCTTTGCTTATATCAGTAAATAGACTGTGGCGCACAGGATTTATGAAGGGCTTATATATAAAATGAAGAAATGACTTGTTTTGCAAATATATTTATGACTGCATTATTGTATCAGCATTATAATCAATCCAGTCGTTTTGGCTACCCTTTATAGAACTGTAATGTTATATTTGTTGCAATTTCTGCAGCCCTCTTGGCAGATCTCTCAGGAAAAAAGACATTTTTAATGTCAATGATAATTTTTACCTTCATTAATAAAGAATATATGAAAGGCACTTTGCCAAGAAGTGATTGCAGCTTCTACCTGTGACAGGAGTGTTGTTTCTCGCTCAGAATGACATAATATCATTCACGAGAGATATGTTTGACACGTTTCACAGATTTTAGGCCCAAAATTAATCTACAGCAATTTAAATACAACAAATAATTTTTTTGGCAAATACTGGCAATCACTTTTTGGCACAAGAGCGGCTATTCAGATGATACAGTGGTATGCAAAAGTTTGGGCACCCCTGATAATTTTAATGATTTTCCTTTATAAGTCATTGGCTGTTCGGATCAGCAGTTTCAGTTAAATCTATCATATAGCAGATGAACACAGTGATATTTGAGAAGTGAAATGAAGTTTATAGGATTTACAGAAAGTGTGCAATAATTATTTAAACAAAATTAGGCAGGCGCATAAGTTTGGGCACCCTTGTTGTTTTATTGATTTGAATAACTTTAGCACTAATTATTGGAACACAAAATTTGTTTTGTAAGCTCATTGACCCTTGACCTACATACTCGGGTGAATCCAATTATGAGAAAGGGTTAAGGTGGCCAGTTGCAAGTGTTTCTCCTCTTTGCATCTTCTCTGCAGAGCAGCAACATGGGAGCCTCAAACAACTCTGAGATGAGCTGAAGACAAAGATTGTTCAACATCATGGTTTAGAGGAAGGATCCAAAAAGCTCTCTCTGAGATTTCAGCTGTCAGTTTCCACTGTGAGGAACATAGTGAGGAAATGGAAGACCACAGGCACAGTTCTAGTTAAGGCCCGAAGTGGCAGGCCAAGAAAAACCTCAGATAGGCAGAGGAGAAGGATGGTGAGGACAGTCATAGTCAACCCACAGAGCAGCTCCAAAGACCTACAACATCATCCTGCTGCAGATGGTGTCACTGTGCAGGAGAGGCTGTATGAGAGAGTAATGCAGAAGAAGCCTTTTCTGCACACACACCACAAACAGAGTCGCTAAAGCACATTTGGACAAGCCAGCTTCTTTTTGGAATAAGGTGCTGGGGACTGATGAAACTAAAACTGAGTTATTTGGACATAACAAGGGGCGTATGCATGGTGGAAAAAGAACACAGCACTCCAAGACAAACACTTGGTACCCACAGTAACATTTGGTGGTGGTCCCATCATGCTGTGGGGCTGTGGGGCCAGTGCAGGTACTGGGAATCTTGTTAAAGTTGAGGGTCGCATGGATCCCAGTCAATATCAGCAGATTCTTGAGAACAATGTTCAAGAATCAGTGACAAAGATGAATTTGTGCCGGGGCTGGATACTTCAACAAGACAACAACCCTAAACACTGCTCAGAATCTACTGAGACCTTCATGCAGAGGAACAAGAACAACGTTCTGGAACGGCCATCTCAGTCCCAGACCTGAATATTATTGAAGATCTGTGGTGGGATTTAAAGCGGGCTGTCCGTGAAACCATCAAACCTGACTGAACTGGAGATGTTTTGAAAAGAAGAATGGTCCAAAATACCTTCAACCAGAATCCAGACTCTCATTGGAAGCTATAGGAAGAGTTTGGAGGCTGTTATTTCTGCACGAGGAGGATCTACTAAATATGGATGTCATTTTTCTGTTGGGGTGCCCAAACTTATGCACCTGCCTAATTTTGGTTAAATAATTATTGCACACTTTCTGTAAATCCTATAAACTTCATTTCACTTCTCATATATCACTGTGTTCATCTGCTCTATGATAGATTTGACTGAAACTGCTGATCCGAACAACCAATGATTTATAAAGGAAAATCAGCAAAATTATCAGGGGTGCCCAAACTAAAAAATTGTAGATTGCTCCACTGCCACTGTGTACAGTGTGGCGGCATGTGCATTTTGTGTACATGCAGTGCAGTATAATGTTTCTATAGATAGGAAAGAGCATATTTGACAGCAAGATTTCCAGAATTTTTCAACACCAGGATGTGTTTTTAATACTTCCTATTACATAAAATACCAAAGAACCAGTAGAAATGAAATGTCATGAAAAAATATCAACATTTTCTTTATACACTTTTGGGGAGGGGGAGGAGGGTCTGAAAAAGAGTACTCTGGAACTTTGGAAAATGTTAATTGTGAATGACCCCTCAATGTGCTGGAAAACCTTGAAAATGGACCTTGAATTTGATCCTGGAAAAGGTGTACGAACCCTGTATATCGCTTTATGGGGCAAAAAAAGAAAAACGCTAAGTTGGCAGCACTGAGGTCCAGTTGTTTTTATGGGGTTGTTCTGGCTGTCGGCATTAACTTAGTGATAGTGACAATTCAGTTTGGAGCGGCACAGAAATCCTTTAAAAAAATTGAAAACTGAAAATATGGGAAAATAAAAATACGGGAATTTCTCAGCCAAAACAGGAGACCTGACAGGTATGCACACATAAAGATATATGCAGTAGTCTGGACACACAGGTCTCATTGCATCCCTCTTCTGTGGAACCAGCTTCCAGCTTGGATTCAGGAGACAGACACCCTCTCTATTTTTAAGATTAGGCTTAAAACTTTCCTTTATGATCAAGCTTATAGTTAGGGCTGGATCAGGTGACCCTGAACCCTCCCTTAGTGATGCTGCTATAGGCCTAGGCTGCTGGGGGGTTCCCATAATGCACTGTTTCTTTTCATTCACCTCTTTTCACTCTGTTTATACTTCACTCTGCATTTAATCATTAATTATCATTAATCTCTGGCTCTCTTCCACTATATTATTGTAGGTGTTTACTGTACAATATAAAGCCCTTTCAGGTGAGCATTGTTGTGATTCAGCACTATATAAATCTGAATTTAACTGAACAGAATCATCATTTTCTGCACGACTTTATGTCTTTATGTGACTCTATTGCAGTTTCTCTGAGCATTGCATGGTCTGACCTTGGACTGAATTTGCTGGGACTTCCACACCTGGGTAGATTATGATGTTATGCTAACACACACCTGAATGCTCCACAGCTGTATACTGTGCAAACTTCTGCTTTTATAGAGCTGTCCACGCTGATGCTGATCAGTTAATCAGTGTATTTGAACCCTCTCAGTTCCTATGAAAGCAGTAAGACTTAGAATCCTGTGAACACCCTTTTTCACCAGCCTGTACTTTTGGCACCTACCTCTCTGATTGGCTGTCTGTCTGATGGTGACATCAGCGTAGGTCACATCTACAGGAGGAGACTCATTTCTTCCTGATTAAAGGAAAGGAGGAAACACCATGACACAGCAGGTGTGAGTCTGTTCTCAGGTGACACTCCTGTTTCTGCAGTCAGGACAGCCCTAAAACACGTCTGATGGAGCTGTTTGTTATCCAGCTCTGACAAACTTCTTCAGGGAGCTCCAGTGACCTCACCACTTCTTTCAGAACAGCTGTGTGATCACAATCTGAGACAGATCGAGTCTAAGTTATCATCATGGTAGTTCCAGCTATCCAGACACATTGTTATATTATTGTGCTGCACAGCTGAGGTCCCCTGAGTCTGACTGTTCAACAGATGATGTTCCTCATCAGCTTCTGGTCTAAAACTACCTCTGACCCTGGATTTACTGACACAATAACTTCTGACTGATCAGGTCAAACGTTCAGGTACCAGCGATTGTTTCTGTTCTTCTATATCATTAAACTGCTGCACTTCATTCAGACTATGATGGATCCCATCATGCTGATGCTCACAGCTGATTATTTTTTTATTTTACCTTCATTTAACCAGGAAAAAAAACACATTGAGATTAAAATCTCTTTTTCAAGTGTGTGTATGACAATTATACACAGAAACAGAAAAGAGCCATACAGGTTAAAAGGATAAATAAGTTTAAAAAAAGCATGTCATTAGAAAATGAAACAAAACATCTACAGCTCATTGTGATCCTTGGCAGGTTATTTAAACGTGCCTTAAACTCACGTATTGAGATCAGGTCCTTAAGTTTGAGGTCTTTTTGAATTTTGTTCCATATAGAAGGAGCGATGAATTGGAACACTTTCTTACCTGTCTCAGTCCTGGACTGAGGAACAGACAACAAACAGTCCTGAGAGCTCAGAGTGTTTGGACCAGGGGTCTACTCCAGGAAGCAGGTCCAACAAACTGAGTTTATAAACTCACCCTGAGTTGATCAGCTCTGAGTGTGATCACCCTGATTCAGCACGTGTGAGTAAGGAAAGAAAGCCATCATCAATATAGCTCTGATACCAGGAGTCACCATGGCAACAGGGTAGATAAAGGGCAGAGCCTCCATTTTAATCTGATGATGGAGGATCACACGTGTCAGTGTGGAGCCGGACGAGTCACTTTAATCAGCCTGACCCACTCTGACATCATCACAGACAGAATAAAGTTTATTATAAATATATCATTTCTTTATAATATCTGCTGTCATCATTTACACAACTTGAATCTCCATCAGATGAAGCTGAATCCTAATTTTACATTTGATTAATAAAATCTAATTATTGAGCCTGACGGACAAACTGCAGGAGACAGAAAGTGAAGATAAAACTGTGGAGAAACATCTCAGACTGAGTTTACTGACAGACCTGTTAGAGACTGAGACAGCAGCAGACGCTGACCTCAGGTCAGTTTATTTAATAAAAACTGTTTTTACTGCAGATTATGACGGTTCAGTTTGTGATGGTTCGGTTTATGGTTATTTGTTTAAATAATTGTACAATAAAAATTGAATCTATTGATGGAACAAAAACCTCACTTTATTCATTTTTTTAATGGAGGATTTCATTATTTCTGCCATTACTGGATAAAAATGAGATTCACAGAAAAACTGCTTTAATGTTTCCAGTTTAACCATTTTAATCTGATCTAAGATCAGCTTCACTGATAGATGACGGCTCTCTGACCAGCAGAGATGTTTCACTGAGTTACTGTTAAAGGTCAGAGGTCAGTCATAGTTTCATATTCAGCTGGAAACATTCAGAGCAGATTTCCAAGTCTGTGATGAATGTAAAGTTTTACCAGTAAAGGCAAACATGATAAATGTCTCAGCTTTATAGGTTAAAATATTTCAGTACAGTTTGGGAGGATTTTAATTAAAGAATGCAGATAAAATAAATCCATTATGAACAGATCCAGACTGGATGAGCTGGAAAAATAACTGGAGCCTGAACTGGATCTGGACCTTATCCGGTCTGAATCCCTGATCCTGATCCGTTTGGATCCTCCTGCTGTGCAGGTGGACTCGGACACAGTTTGCTGATCCATTATAGAGCCGACGATCACAGATTTAGGTGATTTTCAGTGAAAATTTGTGGAAATTCATTCTCTGAATTTCAGACTCCAGAACTTTCCAAATGACATCATTTCAGTCACTTTAAATCCATTTAGTTCAGTTTGAAGTCTTCAAGTCATTTCAGCCTCATCTTCACTCAAACATTCCCATCATCTCCAGGATCAGACATTTTTCCATCAGTGAGCTTTTCCAACACGACCAATGATCGATCATTGATCAGTGATCAGTGTGTTCTGTGTCAGCAGCTTCATCCAGATCAGTGTGATGTAACAGTGATGCTGCAGTAACTACAGTAAATGTTTCAGAGGAACTGACTGACAGTCTGACAGCTGCAGCTGCCTCATTATAAATGCGTGACATCATCGCTGTCTCCGTCCTTACAGCCTGTTGACGAGTGAACGACTGTAAAAGCTTCATGTTACAAAATAACAAACTAACGTCTAACTGGGATTTCAGAGCTTGTAGAAACATAAACGTCTGCAGATGAATTCGCTCCTCTGACGCTCTGACAGCCACTTTATGAAGGAGGAAATGAATGGGAGTGTCAGACAGGTGGTTCAGGTGCAGCAGGAGGGGCGGAGTCAGAGAGACACTCAGAGGTTGTTGGATAAAACCTGCCAGGTTAGGGTCACAGAGTCTGTTACCATGGTGACTGACTCAGAGTTGGAGTTAGTTACCATGGTGACTGACTCAGAGTTGGAGTTAGTTACCATGGTAACTGACTCAGAGTTGGAGTTAGCTCTTCCTGGAACTGAAAACCTGAGTTTCCTCATTTTAGGATTAACAAACCAGAGTTGGAGCTAAACCTGCTTCCTGGAATAGCACCCTGAACTCTTCTGTTGCAAATGGGTCTGAAGGTAGGAGGGAAGCAAACCTAGTACACACTTATATATAAGAACGCACCAATGTTTGAACCTGCGAACCTGAAGGGAGGGCCATCCAACACGTTCATGCAGCAAACAATGATGAGTAAGAGCCTTAGAGATAAATGTTAATGCTCCATGATATCGAGAGCATGTAGACTCTTAGAGAACAAATAAAGAACAGATTTTGCTTGTAGACAGGGACCCTCGCAGTGGGTGTAAAACTGATTTGGTTGTCGTCTCCAGCAGAGCTTAAATGTGTTTCTCACCCTCAAATGTTTCTGCTGCTCTGATGAAGAATTAGAAATACTGGACAACAAGCACCAAACTGTGACCCAGCTCTGTGTTCTTGGAGGGCCTGTGACTCAGAACATATTTATAGTACAAAGGTAAAACACTGGCATGGATTCATTAGATACAATAAAGCTATTATAGAAAATATAATCAGCTGATTGTGAGGTGGGACACTGATTTTTCATGAAAGACCTGATGTAAAAATTTCTCTAACACAAAATGAGAAAAAGTTTTAAGATTTGTGGAGACCATTCTGAAATGTGGTTACAGAAAGTAAAACAGAATTGGTCTCTGATGGAAAGCATGTTGGTTCATGCTGAGAATTAATTCATCAATTAATTTTATACACGAGTTTGGATATGGTCCCAAACTCTATACAAGTTTTTTTTGTGTGGGGGAACTGTGTGTGAAATATGTGATTGCTGTAAGAGGAGCAGTTTCCTGATTGAATAAACACACACTGCTACAAAGAACAGGAGGCAGAGTCTTCAGCTTTTAGGCTCCTCTTCCTGTTTAAAGGGAGTTCCTGTCATGTAACAGCTGTGTGGCAGGAAGAGGACCTCAACGCAGGATACGTCAGAACAGAGGTAAAATGCCAAACTCAGCTTTATTGGCTGGCAGAGCAAACACAAGGCAGGACTGGACAGGACCAGTGGCAGAGAATGCAGAACAAAATAAACCCCACAAGCAAAAGAAACCCAGAACAGAACAGACACAATACGGCAAAACACACAGGGTCAAAAGGACCCTGGACCATGAAAGTTCTTCCTTCCCACTGTCAGCAGCTGCTGCTCACAGGGGGTCATGTGATTGTTGGAGTTTCTCTCTTGTATTGGAGGATCTTTAGCTTACAGGATGAAGCACCTTGAGACGAGAACTTTAGATAAAGAAGTCAAAGTTCTGATCTCCATCCTCTCCTGTTCTTTTCTACCTTCCAGCTCACAGAGCCTGTTTCCAGCTGAACCATGTTCTCTCTGCTTTATCTCAGTGATTCCATGGAAGGAGATAAAGTGTGATGGAACATGGATGGACCATCATGGATGGACCATCAGCACCCACTGATCTGGACTGTGGACTGATTAATAATTCATTCATGAATTTAGTTCTGCTCATATCAGCTGACAGACTTCTTACCTTTGAGTTTCCTCCTAAGGAGCAGAACTCCAACCAGAACTCCAACCAGAACTCCAACCAGAACTCCAAGCAGAACCAGAAGAACCAGAAGACCCACAGAAACCAGACCTGCTGCAACTGGGATCAAGCAAGAGGGAGGAGGAGGAGGAGGAGGAGGGCAGGAGGCTGGGGGGTGGATGGAGACAGGAGAGCTTACAGGAGGAGAGGGAGGAGGACAGACAGTAGGAGGACCTGCAGAGGAAGAAGATGGTGGAGTCAGTGATCAGTTTGTTACCAGGTCAGCAGTTTAGTTCATGTCTTTAAACAGGAAGTGATGTCAGTGTCCTGACCTCTGACCCTCAGAAAGCTCTGAGGAGATGATCCCAAAAGATCAGTAGAACACTAGTAGAAACCTTCATCAGACTG
The DNA here is from genome assembly GCF_007364275.1 of Archocentrus centrarchus. NCBI lineage: Eukaryota > Metazoa > Chordata > Actinopteri > Cichliformes > Cichlidae > Archocentrus > Archocentrus centrarchus. The sequence goes on along the minus strand of NW_022060267.1, from coordinate 2,610,030 downwards.
CTGGACGTTAGTGATGACGTGCTCTGATTTAGGTCCAACAGAACTACTTTTGATGTAGAAATGAGCTGAGACTAAGGCACCATTCTTCTGTCTGCAACGCAGAGTGACATCACTTCCTGTCCTCACAGGAAGTGCAGGGATCTCCAGGATCAGATCTTTATCTGACCAACAGAGACACAAACAGAGTGATTCAGAGACAGAGTTCCACCAACAGAGCAGAGACAGCTGGGAACATCTCACTGTCTGTACCTGAAACACTGATGGACACTTCATCGCTCTGCTGTCCAGATCTGGTTTCACACCAGAGAACTGCACTGTAAGAAGAGTCAGTATCCAGAACACAGGAGGAACTGTTGGTCCTCCTAAAGCCTGCAGCTGCTCCACAGTCCTCAGTGAGTCCTCCTCTGCTCCTCTTCACTGTCCATCCATCAACTGTCTGTCCATCATCATCAACACAGCTCAGAGACACTGAAGAAGATCCTCTGAAGAACTGCTGAAGGTTTGGACTGACAGACAGAGAGACTGGAGGACAGACACACAGAGTAAATGTGTTTGTGTTCTTGTTGGAGTCTCTGATTGTTTCACTTCCATCAACTCACCTGCAGAAACAGTCAGTGCAGACAGCAGCAGCACACACACACCTGCAACAGGAGGGCAGAGGTCATTAAAGGTCAGAGGTCAGTAAAGGTCAGAGGTCAGTAAAGGTCAGAGTGAATGTTCAGTTCAGTGTTTGCAGGTACATCTGTGTGAGTATCAGAGTGTGTTTTTTATTGGTGAAGGAAGAAACCTGAAACACTTTAAAAATGAAAACATTTAATATATTAAAGAATCAGGAGATACAACACATGCACATGTGGGACTCAGAGACAGAGACAGGCCTGTGTGTGATCTGTCTCCCTCCCCTCTGAGCCCGTGTTCCTCTCTGACCATAACATCTTCATGCTGCCACTATCTACATGTAAACAGAGTCTGTGCTGCAGGTTGGCTTCCATCATTGGTCCATCCAGTGCTGCTTTTTCATGACTCACATTCCTTCCATCAGTCATAAAGCCTTGTACAAAAAGAACATCTTCTCCCCTGATGTTTCAATGTAATCACTACAGAGCAGATTTATCCAGATTAATAACAGAACATGGTGATGTTTTAATTGTACATACTGTGGCTGAACCTCCAAGATCAGATGCACTGAGACTGAGAATTTAGTCAGGCGCTTTCTAATGCTTAATGTATCTATTTATTTATTAAATTGTCTGCTGTTTGCTTCAGCCACTGTTTATTAATTAATTTCCTGGAGTTTACTTTTAAACATGTCATTTTATTCTTTTGATAGAAAATAAACCCAACATGAGTCTCTCCTGTGTTCAGTGCTGAACTCATGGATGTAGATGATGGAGGAACCAGGATCTCTTTGGAGCCTCCAGCTGAGGATCTTGGTGTTTTGACATGAAGCTGATGAGTGAGGGGGGGGGGGGTCTGACTGAGACACTGAGTGACAGCAGCTGTCAATCACTGTGTAGCCCCTCCCTGAACCCTCCCCTGCTTCCTGCTCCTCTGTGGCTCTGATGGGACCATCATCTCCAACATGAACTTCATGTTTGATTCAGTCTGACCTGAAAGCAGCGACTGAGACCATCTGTTGGAGATTTATTGCTACTTTCAGCATCATCTATACTGTTTCCCTCTGTTAGTTGTGGATATCTGCTACTATACATATATTTCATACACTGTACCATTTAGCCTTAACAGCCCCTTATACTGTCAGTACCATCTCTCCCCCCTCTGAACTGTCTCTCTTCCATTATACTCTCTCTACTTTCTCTCCCCTCTTTGAACTCTCTCCTTATACTGCTTGTACTTTCTTACCCTGCTTGTACTTTTTCTCTCTCCTCAGGTGTCCTTACTGTCTGTACCTTTTCCCACCATTAGCAGTGATTATCCTTCACTTCTTATGTAAAAAGGGACTTTCCCTATTGTTAGCAGTCATTTATTCATATGTGGTTAAGTGTGGCTTCATAACGAGCTGCTACTCTGTCATTACTATTTAAATTCTATTCTAGATTTAACAGGGAGCCAATGAAGAGAAGCCAATATGGGAGAAATCTGCTCTCTCTTTCTAGTCCCTGTCAGTACTCTAGCTGCAGCATTTTGGATCAGCTGGAGGTTTCTTCCTGTTAAAGGGAGTTTTTCCTTCCCACTGTCACCAAGTGCTGCTCATAGGGGGTCGTTTTGACTGTTGGGTTTTCTCTGTATTATTGGAGGGTCTTTACCCACAATACAAAGCGCCTTGAGGTGCCTGTTTGACGTGATTTGGTGCTATACAAATAAAACTGAACTGAATCAATTGTCTTGTGGTGTTTGGACCATCTATCCTACAGAGCACAGTGTGTGTGATTTAACTGCTGTGTCTTGTATATAAGTATGGCTACATCTCTACATGGATGGGGTCACTATACTACAATATTTAACACACCTGAGTCAGATATAGAAGTCATTAGCAGGACTCTGGAGAACTTGACTGCATACTGAGGAGGTCATTCAGCCATTTGATTCAGGTGTGTTGGATCAGGGACACATCTAAAACCTGCAGGACACCGGACCTCGAGGCCTGGATGTGAGGATCCCTGATATAGAGCAAATGTTTTTGGAAGAGCTATGAACTGTAATTCAAACCCATCAGCTCTCTGTAGTGTAGACAGTGTGCTGTCTCAGATCCATGGTCCAAAAACTGAAAGGGCATTTCTTTTGTCTCCTAGACTGCATGTGTGAGGGAGCACCACAACTCAGCAGCATCTTTCTCCATGTTAGTCTCTAATATGTGTCTGAGACCTCGTACTGTTAAACCTACTCTCAAGATAACTCTTTAGTTTTGTCCCAACAGCAAAATGTTGATTAATGACAGAGACTGTTTCTGTTGTGTTCAAGGCAGGAACACCATCTCTGTTAATCTGAGTTACTGGATGCGATCTCATTTTTGTCCACAGGGTGGTGAGTTGGGGCTCCATCACAGGGCTGGGCATTATTGACCAAAAGTAATATCTCAATATTTTTTCGCTGAATGGCGATATATGATATATATCTCGATATTGTTTCTTCCCAAAGGTATAAACGAGGGTCGCTGTACACGGGGAAAACGCCTGACTGCCAGAACATCGTTTTCAAAACTCCTGCTTTAGCCGTTGAGTGGAAGTTAAACACAGATATAATTCACTCAGATGATTTTAATGGCTGATGTTTGTTTTTTTCTGTGTTTCATTTGTTGCTGAGCAAATCAATAAAACTGATATTAAAAATATTTTTACTCAGGATGGAACACGAAAGCTTTTTCACCGGGAACGGGAACATCGCAGCGGAGATCGTGAAGATCGTAATATTTATTAAACTGTATTCCAAACATGTGTCTGTTGTGAGTGGTGGAAGTCTTGTGGAATAAAAACAACATCATTTTAATATTTGACCTGTTCAGTAAGCAGCAGAGCTGTGTATACATGTATAATGTTTTTATTCAGAGATGACATTTTTAAAACCGAGCAATCTCCTTACAGCAAAGATGCTGTAAGGAGGCGCTATGCTGTAACGCGAGAACGCACGAGAATCTCAGCAGTTTCCAACATGGCGGCCCGTCACTGACTGCAAAACCTTTACTGATTAGTTTCCTCCACCAACTTATTGTTAGACAGTGTCAGAGGTAATTGAGGATTTCTAGACATTTTTTCTCTCTAACTTTAACACTCTGAAGCACAGCAAAGAGGATCTGGACAGCCTCTACAGGTGTATATCGATGAGTGTTTCGAGCAGATCGTCATGGGCAAACCGGATAAGACCCCGACTCCCTCCACTAGTAAAGGAGCTCCGTCTACCAAAAGAAGTCACCCTGAACACTCCTCAGAAGCGACCTCTCCACAAACCAACACTGTGATGGACATTCTGGAGTCCATTAATAGCAAGATGACTAGTTTCAACGCCCGCCTGGCCCTGGTTGAAATCCTCTACAAGGAGTTTCAGGCCTTGCGGGAGTCCATAGAGTTCAGCCAGCAGCAGGTGGAAACACTCACTGCATCCTCAAGGAGTTGGTGAAGTCCCTCACCGAGGGAATGACCCGGCTCACCAGAGAAAATAAAAAATTAAAGTTACCTGGGTCTCCCACGGGAGGAGGCCCTGTGGTAGACCCAGGACACGCTGGAGAGATTATATCTCTCGGCTGGCCTGGGAACGCCTTGGATGTAGCTGGAGGAGGTGGCTGGGGAGAGGGAAGCCTGGGCTTCTCTGCTTAGGCTCCTGCACCCGCGGCCCAGCCAAGGATAAGCAGAAGAGAATGGATGGATGGATGGAAGATACCGTTATCGAGCTCCAGGCCCGCAGCATGAGGGATAACCTCATATTTTCCGGCATCCCGGAAAAGGCAGAAGAAGACCCAGAAATAACTTTGAAATCCTTCATTCAGACCCACCTGAAGCTCCCGGAGAACACCACAAAGACCATCGCCTTTCATAGAGTCCACCGCCTGGGAGGTAAGATGCCCCGACGGATGCAGGCCCTAATCGATCGTGGACAAATTCGAACATTACAAATAAAAAGAGCTGATGAAGAGCCGCTGCTGGGAGCTGAGAGGAACCGACTTCAGCGTAAACCAGGGGGGTCTCAAACGGGCCACTTCTGGCCTGCGAATTGATGTCAAATTATAAAGCAATTTGGCCCGTTAATACACACACACACATATATATATATATATATATTAGGGGTGGGACTTTAACGCGTTAATTTTGATTAATTAATTATGGGGAAATTAACGCGTTAAAATTTTTAACGCATTTTAATCGCACTTTGCACCGTGGAACGTTTCTCAGTGCGCGAGTTCCCGGCATACAGATTATATCGACGCACAATGTCCAAATTAGGGGCCGCATCCTGCGAAGGACCCGGCCCACGTCTTTCGCAGCCCACGAACACCACAAAGGCCGGAAGTGAGCGGCTAGCCTTCATATCAGCTGCCGTCACCTCTGCGTAGCTCATGTCGCCTAGCAACCGTGAGTGCGAAGCACAGCTGTGTAACACCAGCTGTTAAACAGAGAACGAACTTTTTCTCCTTTTTGTGGTTTAATTTTAAGTCTTTAATTCAAAATAAGCTGTTAAAACAAGCATAACACATTTCAACATCAAGGAATACAGCTGAGCTAATGATTAATTTCCAACTATAACAAGTGAGACATTAATGTTGAATAAAACTATCCAGTTATGATGCTTAACTTTAATTTCAGGAGTTTGCTTATCACAGGAGCACTTCCACCCTTCGTTGGTCTGTGTAGCAGACTGGTGGGAAAATAAACAACATTTTAAAGTTTAAGCTTATGTATATTGATTCATTCATCAACCAAACTTAAATTAATATTTCTCATGTCAAATATTGAAATGCGATTAAAATGCGATTAATTTCGATTAATTAATTACAAAGCTTGTAATTAATTCGATTAATTTTTTTAATGGAGTCCCACCCTTAATATATATATATATATATATATATGTATGTGTGTATATATATATAATTGTATAATTATATATATATTATAATATATAATTATATTATATTATTATATATAATATAATATATATTATATGTAATTGTATAATTATAATTTATCTGGATTATTTTGGTCAGTATCCCTGTTTATCCCAGCTGACCTGAGTACAGTAATCCATGATATAATTATAACTCGCCACGGTCATGTTGTGTTTCCATTGCAATTGAGGACCACCACAGTGTGGGTGGAGTTGATATAGCAGCGCGGGCAGTAGTGTCTTTATGTTATTTGTAGCTAATGCCAGTTTAATATCATCATCATGCATAAGTCCCCGTACAATATTTTAATGGATGAAGGTTATCATTGATAAGTATGACCCTATACCCCCAAACATGTCATAATCGCCTCAGTGTACTTCAAAAGAGCCACCGTTAGTGGACTTTCAGCAACAATTACTGTAATAACACCACAGTAATACTCTATGCTGGTTGTGAAGTGCAGTTTCTCAGCTTTCAGAAACTTTGAATTTTTCCAATAGGACAAACGGTCGCATTATTACGGTAATTCAAATTTCCTTTGATCAGCCCTCAGGCTCTGTGCTAACCAGCTGCTCGGCTAGTAGGGGCAAGTAGCGGTGCTTCAGCGGTGATCGCCCGGCAGTATAGGGTTACAATATGTATGCTGTGTATGTGTTTCAGATGGCTCTCATGTTTATGGAAGCTCATTTCTGCCACTAAAAAAAAAAAAAATCGCCATCCGTAACTCAAAATTTTGAGTTAGTAACTCAAAATTTCGAGAAAATAACTCGAAATTTCGAGTTAATATCGCCATCCGTAACGCAAAATTTTTAGTTATTAACTCAAATTTTCAAGTTAATAACTCAAAATTTCGAGTTAATAACTCAAAATTTCAAGTTACGGATGGCAATATTAACTTGAAATTTCCAGTTAGCACAGCCAATCAGGATGCAGGAATGGATGCAGGAACGGATGCAGGAACGTCATTTCCTTGTTACCGGAAGCAGAGGGCACAGGTGCACTCGGGTAGAGACTGTGCTGCATTGTCGCCAGGGTTTTCAGGTAGAGATGTAGTCTAACGAGTGGTAACTATCTAAAAGGTTTGTAATCAGTGCAGATTTTTTCCATCATGCCTCACTTATATGAAATATTTTAACATGTTGAAGCGGTGGCATGACGGCACTATGTGCACAGCTTGGCTTGGCTAGTCGCCGTGCTAACGTAGCTGCTAACGTTTCCTCGTTCCGCTGTGAAAATAAATCAGATGTTCAACGTATGTTCCACATGACTTTTCTCCCAGGTCATTCGCATCCCACCTGTCATGACATTGCGCCCCACAATTTGAGAACCACTGAATATTAGTGTTTAATTGCAGGGAAGGTATATTACCCAGGAAGTTATCTTACAAGCTTCTCAACTACATTAAGTACACTAGACACCGAGACTTGATGATCATATGGTGGATTCACAAGTGATCATTTGTACATACTTGTTTACAGCATGGAAGACCTGACTGACTTCTTGAGACGAAGAGAAGTCTCTGAGGAAATAATACAAACCCTGGAGAATGAGAAGGTACATCATTCTAATTTTTTTTTTTATATACTACTTTTTTCATAGTTTTTTCATTAAATATATAATTGTATTTTCAAATATACATGTGTGTGTGTGTGTGTGTGTGTGTGTGTGTGTGTGTGTGTGTGTGTGTGTGTGTGTGTGTGTGTGTGTGTGTGAAAGTGAATTATTTTTCCCTCTGTAGATCGATGCCAGTGTTATAAATCTGATGTCAGATGAGGAGCTGAAGACTTATCTACCATCATATGGTGATCGCCTAGCAGTATTTGGATTTTGCAGACGGCAGGGCAACAGCCAGAAGTCGACGCTTTTTGAACGTCTGAAAACCAAATTGTCCAAAAGAAAAACATCTGAAGATGGCAGCAGCACAGCGCAAGAACATTCAGAACCAACCCATAAAAGAAATGCTCTGAAGACAAAGAGAAAAATAGAAATAGGATGGATGCATTATGATGAAGATGCTGATGTTTTCAAGCAGGTTAGAGCTAGACGAGGAGGAGGGACAAGAAAAATGGTAATTTGCAAGGACGCTAAGAAAAGTGACATATTACAGGTTGCAAAAGATCTGTTCTTTCCAAATGGAGGAAATGTTCGGGGGCCCTTAGCAGATTTTGAATGTGATCTAAAGGATTATCAAGAGATGACAGTTGATGGTGGATTAACAGTTGGAGAAATGTACCATGTTACAAAACTAAATATCCTTAGGTTTTACCTGACCACAAAAAAAACTTTAGACACTCCAGACAATAACCTTTCACTCTCTTCCATGCAGGCTGTAAGTGATAACTCTTCTTACAGCAGTGACATTGTTTTTGTTGGACCCGTCTCTGACAGTGAGTCAATAAATTTGGACGACACCCTGGTTTTAACTCCACAACCTCGCCCAACCAGTGAGAGAATGAAAAGAGTACTAGTCGTTCACAGAGGGCAGGTAATGCCAGAGCTCATTTCACATTTTAGTGCTAATGATCTCAAAGATGTTGACATTAAAATCCAGCTTGTACTGCCTGATGGAACACCTGAAAAAGCTTATGATCATGGAGGAGTTGTAAGAGACTGTCTTTCAGAATTCTGGAAGGAATTCTATGACCAGTGCACCACTGGAACTGCTTACAAAGTGCCCTTCTTAAGGCATGATTTTGGGCAGCAGGAGTGGGAGAGTGTGGGCAGAATCATTGCATTTGGATGGGCCACAGAGAAATATCTCCCTGTGAAAATTGCCCCTGCCATTCTGGAACAAGCTGCCTTTGGATATGGGAAGAGTGATATTGTGGAGAATTTTCTCAAGTTCATGCCTGAATCTGAGCGTACAGTGTTAGAGGCGTGGCAGTCAGATTTTAGCAGTGTGGACCAAGAAGAACTTGTAGACATACTTGATAACCAGAGCTGCAGAAGGATGCCAACAGCCTGCAATGCTACCGAAGTCCTAATGGAGCTTGCACACAAAACACTTGTCCAAGAGCCTGCCTATGTCATCGAACAGTGGGCGAAAACACTCAGCACTGCAGGGGAAAGCCTTTGTGATCTGTCTTCAGTATATGAAGCCCTCCAACCAAATGTGAGAAAGGTTCTCAGGTGTTTCACTTTCCCTGAAACAATGACGACCCATCAGAAGGTTATTCAGAAATACCTAACTACATATGTGAAGAATGTTGAGAAGCAACATTTGTGCTTGTTCCTTAGGTTTTGCACAGGTTCAGACTTATATATGGTAAGGGGAACTATGTGAGAGTGCTGTTTGTAGATTACAGCTCAGCATTCAACACCATAGTTCCCTCCAGGCTGGTCTCTAAGCTGCTGGACCTGGGCCTGGGCCCATCCCTGTGCAGGTGGGTTCACAGCTTCCTGACCAGCAGACCACAGGTGGTACGAGTGGGTCACCTCACCTCATCCTCCCTCACCCTCAACACTGGATCCCCCCAAGGCTGTGTGCTCAGCCCTCTGCTGTACTCACTGTACACCCATGACTGCGAGGCCACGTCAGAGTCCAACGTCATCATCAAGTTTGCTGACGACACTGCTGTTGTGGGACCTAATCTCTCACAATGAGGAGACAGCCTACAGGAGAGAGGTCTCCCGCCTGGAGAACTGGTGCCAGGAGAACCACCTCCTGCTCAACGTCAGCAAAACGAAGGAACTGATCGTGGACTTCAGCAGGAAGCAGCAGAGGGACTACCATCCACTTGTCATCAGTGGTGCTGAGGTGGAAAGAGTGGACACTTTCAAATACCTGGGAGTGACCATCTCACAGGACCTGTCCTGGACTCATCACATAAACATCACTGTGAAGAAGGCCAGACAGCGTCTCTACCTCCTCAGGCGGCTGAGAGACTTCAAGCTCCCACTCAAGGTGCTCAGGAACTTTTACACCTGCACCATCGAGAGCATCATGCGTGGGAGCATCACCACCTGGATGGGAAACTGCACCAAGCAGGACTTCATGGCCCTAAAAAGGGTGGTTCGTTCAGCTGAACGGACCATCAGAACCACCCTCCCCAACCTGCAGGACATTTACACCAAGCAGTGCAGGCTGAGGGCCATGAAGATCCTAAAACAGCCCAGCCACCCCGGACACTCTCTCTTCTCCCTGCTCCCATCAGGCCGGCGTTACCGCTGCCTGAGGGCTAAGACTGAAAGGTTGAAGAAGAGTTTTTACCCACAAGCCATCCGTCTGCTCAACTCTGAGCCCTAACTGGACCATTATTGCACAGTGTAAATATCATAATTTAAAAAGTGTGTATAGGTATAGTATATAGAGTATAGTGTATAGTGTGAATTACTTTTTTTTATTTTTATTCTTCTTATTTATATGTGTGTGTATATAAGGTTGCAGGTACAAAATACATTTCACTGTGCATTGTACTGTGTATAACTGTGCATGTGACAAATAAACACTATCTTATCTTATCTTATCTTATCTTATCTTATCTTATCTTATCTATCTTATCTTATCTTATCTTATCTTATCTTATCTTATCTTATATCTTGGAAAGAACATCAGTATCGCATTTAACGAACTTGAAGGTTTCCAGAGGCGACCTGTGGCACACACATGTGGATGTGTACTGGAGCTGTCAATAAATTATGACAGCTATCCCGATTTCAGTTCTGAGATGAACAGAGTGTTGGAATCCAATGTGTGGGTCATGGACATTATCTAATACTTTAATTCACAAACACTGGATCTGGACCCACAGAGTTGTACAAGAGATTGTATTTGAGTTGTGCACTAAAACAGAACTGTTACAATGTGAATCACATGTTTCAAAACTGATTCCTGAGAAAGTTATTAGTGAAACACTAATTGAATTCAACTTGAGGTACAAAATTATTGAATTGAATTTGTTTGTGTGTGTTCTTATTACAAGGCAATATGTTTTGAAAACACTTGATTAATGCACTTCTGCAGAGGTGTCAAAGTGGCAGCCTGGAGGCCTTTTTATAAAAATTCCTATTGCCTCATTCAGCATCTGCGCATACCAAGTTAAAAATCAAAGCTATCTTTACACATTTATAAATTTTTTCTATAATTTCATTAGCCATACTCAACCCAAAAAAGAAGGAAAAACTTAATTCAAATCTGACAGTTTAGTTATTTAATGTTACAAAGTGAGATTTATTATAGTGGCTACTCAGAAGTTACAGTTTGCGACCCCTGCAGTAATATAGATAATATATCCAACATGTTCTATTATAATGCACAAGTTTTAATGTTTACAAGTTCAGTTTTATATTATATGCCAGTAATTCAATAGTTATTTTTTTGTGCACCTCTATTCAGCCGTCTGGGTTATGGTGACTATGTTGCTAAAATGAGTGGCCATAAAGCATAATTGATATGTTTTTATTTTGGACTTCAGTGAAATCAACAAGTGCTCAGCTGGGGGTTGTTTCTTGATTTATCAGGAGGGATAAAAGTCTTGTTTCTCCCTTCTTTCATTGCACTGCATGACTGATTTTTATTATTATTACAGGTTTTATTTTGGGGGGTTAACTTTTTTCCCCAATATTTTTTCAGCTTTAAACCTTAATGTTTTTGGTTCATAGAATTTTAGGCCACTATGTTCTTATTTCAGAAAGTTTAGGACATCTTTGTAAAATCTTGCCATTTTACCTGTTCTTATCTTGAATTCTTTGATATTTTACAAGTTTTGCACATTTTTGATTTGTGTAGTCACTTTTTTTTAACTTACTGCTCTGGATTAAATGTTAATTGCTAAGTGTCCTGTTTTGAGATTTGTGTATTATAATAAAGTATTCAAGGAGACTACCATGACAGAGCTCAGTTTGTTCATTTCTATATATATTTTTGGACAGACAATCTGAAAAACACCACCTTGCTTAGTTAAGCTCATCTATAAGCTACGAAAACACAATTACACCAACGAGTAGAGAGAGATTTTATATATTAAAAAATCTAGACAACAACCCAATTAGTAATTTAACATTATCAGAAACAAAAAATTAAGAAACATCAAAAATGAGATACAACTGAACAAGGATTAAAAAACATCGTCAAAAAGCTAAAATCATAAATCCACCATGAGACATATCTCTTTACCGTAATGATCTCCACCAAATAGCAGGTTTGACAGGCAGCATGTGTCAGATTTAAGCCTTTGTACATCAAAAAACTGGGATGTTCTCTTTGTGCAGACAACAATTACTGTAGAAACAACAACAAAAAGACAATAAGCCAGAGGACTAACTGTTCCTAGGGAAGCACAAAGGTTAAAGGACATGTGCTTTCAACAGCTCTGTCAAATGCATAAATACGTATACCGTTTAGGGCAATGTCTCCAACTGAGCAAGCATGAGCTGCCTTAGCTGTACATACAGATCCACTGTATCAAACACATCATTTGTTAAGTCCAGAGCCATCAGTTCTACACAGAGATGAAAGACATCCTCATCACATGGAAAGTCTTTGAACACACATTCTTCAAGGCAGGCTTCAACTTTCTCCATATTGACATGCTGGAGACAGTCTCTCGCTCCATAGATGTCTGGGAGGGCATACATAAAAGACGGTCGACCATGAGGACTGCGCGAGTTGTGGACTGGGCGTATTCTGTGGTCGTTCCAAGCCAAAGCAACTTCGTTTAATTCCTCCTTGATGACAAAAATACACACAAGTAACATTTTTAATTTAAACATGTACAAAAAACAACTAACTTCTGCATAAATTATGTTAGATTACGTGACACCATTATTGTACCTTTGTAATGCAAACTTTGTTCTAATTTCACTATTTGAACAACATGTTAATGTATATACATAGGCACAGTTGTGGCTTAGATCATGGTGTATGCTTACTATTAGATACATTCATATGCATTTTAATTTATTTTTAGCTAAAACTGTGTATTATATATATATATATATATATATATATATATATATATATATATATTTGAATTCTTATTTATTTATTAGTTTTGGCACACTATAAATGATCATCAATTTCAGAGACACGTATAAACCCACATAATGAATTTGTAATATGTGTACCTTGATATTCATTTTAATATATTTATCTGAAAAAAAGAGATCAGATTTAAAACTATAATTTTCATGTGTACTTTAATGTATACAATATTTCAGCAATATGCCAAAGACCATGTATGCTGCTAAAACAGTCAGTAACAAAAGATATCAGTAGGTAAACTCACCTGTATAATGTGAAGAAAGCAGAACTGGACCAATGATTTGTCCAAGAACGAGTCTGAGAAGTGTCCATCCTCTCTTAGTTTGTCAAACAGGTCGATCCAGTACTGGACACACTGACTTCGTAAGATTAGCCACCATCTTTCAACACGCTGATTTCCTGTACTTGCTCCAAAAGTGACATGATCAGTTTCTGAATCACTGTATGAAAAATGTAAAAACCTTTGCATCTGGGCCACATGGACATTTTCTGTTCCTAAATCTAATCTCACTCGATCAGGGCATCCACCATGTTGAATCACGGCATCCATGTAGTAACCAGCAATCACTCTGGGGTCATTATTTGTCTTGTAAGCTTCAAGCCATATAACACTCCTTGAGAAGCCGTCTATACATCCACTTATTGCAATTCCAAATGGCTTAAGCTTATCGTATGTGCCACACATAGTTGGGGCCTCTGCTATGATACACTCGCCTCCGCAGTCGTCTACGGGACCTTAAACCCACACCTTCACCGTCGAGTAAACGGAGCAGAAGACGAACTGTTTCTCACAATTCCATTCATCCAACACTTCTGGTGCATCCAGCGATATCCGTGTGACTGACCTGAGTTTTCCAGTTGTGCTTGTATAAAAGCTGAAATTTCGAGTTAATAACTCAAAATTTCGAGTTATTTTCTCGGATGGCGATTTTTTTTTTTTTTAGTGGCGGAAACGAGCTTCCATATATGTTGCAAAACTGCCGCTGCAAACTGTCGGTCTGGGCATTCAACCGGTGCTTTGCGCCTCCAGTTTTTTGCTGTTGGGTTTAGAAATGGCACGCTGAGTCTGGTGAAGGAGTCGCTCTCATGGCTCCGCTAGTGATGATACTCCCTGACCAATCAGTGGCATGTCTGTTCTTCCACGTCACGTTTGCTTAGAACCTCGGGTGAGTGAGTACAAAAAAGGACTCCAACCTTGTACCTGATTCTAATGGAAATGCAGTCAAATCACGGTGAGTCGAGTCGACCCGCGCTGAGTCGTTCAGTATGGAAACGCGGCTTTACTCGGCCGGGTCTTGAGAGTCTTTTTGTGTCTTTGGTGATTATAGAGATGTTTTCATTTATGAATGTCAGTCCAAATAAGTTTTCTTATCAGGGTTTGCTCTGCAGAGCAATTACGACACGTCCGCTCTCTTAACAACCTGATATGATACAAAAGACTGCCAAAGTAAAACAGGAAGTAGACATGGAAACAAATACTGACTTGATACAAAACACAGGAAAGCAGACACACTAACTAACTAGGCACAAGAGGAGGACTTAAAATATAGCACAGGGAACAGAGACCAGGACTGAATCCACTGAACAGGAGAACAAACCAGAAACAATAAAATGCCGCGAACACGAGAAACCTGAGAACTGAAACAGGATTAAATAGAAACTGAACAACAGCTAAGAACAGAACTCAGAAAGATAAACTAAGAAGTCTGAGGATAGAAACAATGAAACCAAGCAGGAATTACCAGAAAAAAGACAGAAATTCAAAACTGCATGAACAAAACTAGGAAACTATCACATTTCTCTTTTGGAGCTTCATCCACAAATGACTGAAACTGACGGAGCATCAGGTCACAACTGCTGATGGGATGCAGCAAACTACCAGAATGCACACAGGAAGTCAGTGTAGCCTACTCATTAAATTAGTGTTGTCACAACTGATCAAATATGAAGAGGAGGAATAGTTTCTTCTTTCTTTCACTGGCATGTAAAAAAAAACTAGTTTCATCACAAATGTAGGTGAGCTTGGGGCCCCATTTACCCACAGTAACAGTATCTTCATTAACAGGGACGGCTCTGATCTGATGCTAAATCCTGTTCCAGCTCTCCTCTGGATAGACCCTCAGTCCCAGGACCCTCTGCACAGCAGAGTTCTCCCGATATCACCCACATATTGATCCTCCTTCGGCCTGCTCTCAGTGCTCTGAGCAGCCTCGTGGTTTCCAGAGAGAAAGAGAAATGAAGCCTGAGCTTATTCTGGATTATTTTGGTCAGTATCCCTGTTTATCCCAGCTGACCTGAGTACAGTAATCCATGATATTCCTAAGGCTGGAATACAACAATACAACTCATTACTACTGCAAACTGAATTATACAGAACCTTAAACACGACCAAACTATGACCAGTTAATATAGATCATAATCTGATTTAATAAGCCTGTTGTTAAAAATTGTCATCATTTTATCAGGTTAAAGTGTGAAACTGAAAACACATTTATCATCATTTATATGATCTGTGCTGCTTTGTCAGTTATGTTGATGGTTTTCATGGTTGGATGCTGCACTGCCATGAATTGTGGGATGGTGTTATGTCCTTTCCTAAAGGATGGTTCACTGTTTCCTCTGCTAAAAGAGGTAACAAAGGAAGCACTGAAGCTCCTTTCCTCAGTGTTTGGAGACTTCAAACAGCTCTGATTAGAAGCTGTGTCCAAACTCAGGGGCCGCGTCCTTCAAAGGTTTATACATCTACATTCATTTGTAGGTTACGTCACAGCGAGGTGACGAAGGCTGTCCAAATTCAAAGGATCCTCTAAATGTGGTTGATGAATGCGTCCTTCTTTTCTCAAATTTGAAGGATGGGTCCGGTGTATCCTTCGTGGCCTACCATATCCCATGATTCATTGTGCATCTAAACTCAAACACAGCGGCGGAGGATAGCGGCCAAAAGTTTGAAACATGACTGTTTCTGTGACACAAAATAAACTTTTAAGATGTTTTCAGGTGAGAATGTAAATGTGTAAACCTCAAATATCAGCTCGTTTTATCAAGATGTCGCTTAATTACAAGAACAGCTCCACTGTTTTCGGAGCTGTCCGTTGCTGTTCTACCAGCAGCTGTCAGCTGACCGTGCTATCAAGGCTCACTTTAGCCGGAGAGAACACACACCTCCCAACACACCTTTTTCAACACCCCCCCAGCCCCCAGGTATACAATGGATAAAAAAGGAGCCAACATGGTGATGCTAACAGTGATATATGCACAGTGATTGGGAGAGAGATTATGAAGTATCAGTATTTAGACTGCTTAGCTCTTTGTGATGGGGATGAATTTCAAATGTCACTCATACATAAAACCTGCACACAAAAAATCCAAATGAAACAAAGTCAGATCTGATTCATAAAGTTTCTTTGCCCCATGATTGAATCCTCAGAGATTCCAGTTCAGCATTCTTTGTCTCTGTCTGATAACGTCCCTGCTCGTATTATACAAACATGGCACCAATGAACATGTTTTACAGGCTCACATTTTATTCTTTATAGAGAACCCAGAAATGAGCCCACATGATGAGAAGCTGCTTCTTTAAGCTCTAATTAAAGATGATGGTTTTTAATCAGGACCTCAGAGCAGCTCGTTTAAATCAATAACAGCAGTCAGGTTTACTTTGGAAACTCCATCAAGATATCAAAGCAGAAACTTTGGTCTGGCAGCTCAGAGCACAGAAACACTTTAACAGTGCTGGATTATCTGACAGTCAGAGGTCAGAGGTCAGCTGAGGTGATAATAATCAGCAGGTTTCAGACTCTGAGCTGCTGTGAGGGTCAGTCTCTGCTGGAATGCTTTCCTCTGAGTGTGTTGGAGTGAATGAGGGACTCACCGAGCAGCAGCAGAGGGGCAGGTGCAGTCTTCATGCTGTCTGGATGTCGACTCAGTGAGCTCTGAGCAGCAGAGACGCCTTCAGCTCCACTTTCAGCACTTCCCTTTTATCATACTCTGCTCTTCATGGGCCAATCAGATGGACAGCAGACTTTTGCACCATATTGTGTGTTTATATATACATATATACACTGTAGGTGTGTCCAGATTCAGGGGTTGCATCCTTTAAACCACAAAGGCCAGAAGACAGTGGCTGTGAATTGGACTAGTCTTCATATCTGTGTCAGCAGCTGTTCCTGCTTTTAGCTCAGTGTAGCTCTTGTTGCCTAACAACTCTGACAGTGTTCTGTTCCCAGTGAAAAGGCTCTCACTGCTCTCTGAATTAATGTATTTTAATGTCAGCTTTAATCCAAAATACACTGTTGAATCAAGTATAACACATTTCTACATCATGATTCATTTCCAAATATACTGACAGCTCTATAGTAAGACATTAAAATGAAACAAAACCAGTTATGAAGCTGAACTTTAATCTCAGCCAAACCAGTTTGCTCAGAAACAAATGAAACACTGTAGTAAACCAAACATCAGCCATTAGAGATCATCTGAGTGACATACAGTGGCTTGTAAAAGTATTCATACCCCTTGAACTTTTCCACATTTTGTCACATTACAACCACAAACATAAATATATTTCACTGGAATTTAATGTGAAAGACCAACACAAAGTGGTTACAATTGTGAAGTGGAAAGAAAATTATACATGATTCAAAACATTTTTTACAAATAAAAAACAGTGCGGTGTGCAAAAGTATTGAGCCCCCTTTTCTCTGAGTGCAACAATTGCATTCAGAAGTTTCCTGATGACTGCTAATGACTAAAAAGAGTCCACCTGTGTGTAATCTAATCTCAGTACAAATACAGCTGCTCCGTGACGGCCTCAGAGGTTGGTTAAGAGAATATTGGGGAGTAAACAGCATCATGAAGTCCAAAGAACACAGCAGACAGGTCAGGAATAAGGTTGTGGAGAAGTTTAAAGCAGGCTTAGGCTATAAAAAGATTTCCCAAGCTTTGAACATCTCACAGGAGCACTGTTCAATCCATTATCTGGAAATGGAAAGAGTATGGCACAACTGTAAACCTACCAAGACAAGGCCGTCCACCTAAACTTACAGGCCCAACAAGGAGAGCACTGATCAGAGATGCAGCCAAGAGGCCCATGGTGACTCTGGACCAAATGCAGAGATCCACAGCTCAGGTGGGGGAATCTGTCCACAGGACAACTCCAAGATTTCTCAGTGTTACTGGAGGCCAAAGTAATGCCATCCAGAGTAAGTATCTGGTTAGACACCATGTTTCTAAGATTTGTGGGGCCGAGAACAAGAACTTCAGTTTTATCTGAATTTAGAAGCAGGAAATTAGAGGTCATCCAGGCCTTAATGTCTTTAAGACATTCCTGCAGTTTAACTAATTGATGTGTCATCTGGCTTCATTGATAGGTAAAGCTGAGTATCATCTGCATAACAATGAAAATTGATGCAATGCTTTCTAATAATACTGCCTAAGGGAAGCATGTATAATGTAAATAAAATTGGTCCTAGCACAGAACCCTGTAGAACTCGATAATTAACCTTTACTGTGTGAAGAAGATTCCCCATTTACATGAACAAATGGGAGTCTATGAGATAAATATGATTCAAACCACTGCAGTGCAGTACCTTTAATACCTATAGCAAGCTCTAATCTCTGTAATAAAATGTTATGGTCAACAGTATCAAAGCTGCACTGAGGTCCAACAGGACAAGAACAGAGATGAGTCCACTGTCAGAGGCTCTAAGAAGATCATTTGTAACCTTCACTAATGTCTTAAAGACATTAAGGCCTGGATGACCTCTAATTTCCTGCTTCTAAATTCAGATAAAACTGAAATTCTTGTTCTCGGCCCCACAAATCTTAGAAACATGGTTTCTAACCAGATTCTTACTCTGGATGGCATTACTTTGGCCTCCAGTAACACTGAGAAATCTTGGAGTCATTTTTGACCAGGATATGTCCTTCAATGCACGTATTAAACATATGTAGGACTGCTTTTTTTTTTTTTTTTTTTTTTTTTTTTTTTTTTTTTTTGCATTTGTGCAGTATTTCTAAAATTAGAAACATCCTTTCTCAGACTGATGCTGAAAAGCTAATTGATGCATTTATTACTTCTAGGCTGGATTATTGTAATTCATTATTATCAGGCTGTCCTAAAAGCTCCCTGAAAAGCCTTCAGCTGATCCAAAATGCTGCAGCTAGAGTACTGACAGGGACTAGAAAGAGAGCATATTTCTCCCATATTGGCTTCTCTTCATTGGCTCCCTGTTAAATCTAGAATAGAATTTAAAATCCTTCTCCTCACCTACAAGGTAATCAGGCACCATCTTATCTCAAAGACCTCATAGTACCATATCACCCCAACAGAGCACTTCACTCTCAGACTGCTGGCTTACTTGTGGTTCCTAGGATACTTAAGAGTAGAATGGGAGGCAGAGCCTTCAGCTTTCAGGCGCCTCTTCTGTGGAACCAGCTCCCAGCTTGGATTCAGGAGACAGACACCCTCTCTATTTTTAAGATTAGGCTTAAAACTTTCCTTTATGATCAAGCTTATAGTTAGGGCTGGATCAGGTGACCCTGAACCCTCCCTTAGTTTTGCTGCTATAGGCCTAGTCTGCTGGGGGGTTCCCATAATGCACTGTTTCTTCTCATTCACCTTATTTACTGTTTATACTCCACTCTGCATTTAATCATTAATTGTTATTAATCTCTGTCTCTCTTCCGCAGCATGTCTTTTCTCTCCCCTCAGCAGGTGACCCCCCCTCCCTGAGCCTGGTTCTGCTGGAGGTTTCTTCCTGTTAAAAGGGAGTTTTTCCTTCCCACTGTCACCAAGTGCTGCTCATAGGGGGTCGTTTTGACTGTTGGGTTTTCTCTGTATTATTGTAGGGTCTTTACCCACAATACAAAGCACCTTGAGGCGAATGTTTGTTGTCATTTGGCGCTATATAAATAAAATTGAATTGAATTAAATTTGTATGACTCACAGAATCCTCCTTTACATATGAGAGCCTGCCCCAGACCTGAGGAGAGGGGGGAGCTGAGGGAGCAGTGACACAGAGTCCACGACAGTTTCCCTACAGTTTCCTGTTCTGACCAAAGCCTCCTGCTGAGAGCCCGAAATCTCAAGGTGTGCGGCAATATTACATGCAAGAAACTGTCAAACGCCACTTTTCATGCAGTGGCAGCCAGTTTACTCCCCTTGGAGTTTAACAGATTTAAACTGCATATTGGATAAAATGCCCCCTCCGACTGAAGGAGACAGTAAGTGGATGCACATGTTCAGCAAATATACAGTGAGCTTTACTCTGGCTTTGGCGTTTTGGGCAGACAGATTGGAGAGCATGAAGTGGCAGATGTGGAGAATTTAGCTGGCACAGCACATTTACCACATGCTACACTGTCTCATACTGAACAATATCTATCACTCCGATATTGTGTAATATCCAGTATTCATTCACCAAGTGCAATACTCACTATCTTCATTACTATATGTATGTGATTATTATTATTGTATATATTTTATACTTTCTTTTATTTTCTGTATATTTTTAGAAGTTCTAATTCATATTTTAGAAAATTTTACTTTCTGACAGGAGTGGCCCTCCAATCTCATTGTATATCCTGTATAATGACAATAAAGGCATTCTATTCTATTCTATTCTATTCACCCTTTTCAGATGTTGTTAGTCTGCTAATAATGTCCACTGAATGGACATTCATCACTTGCCGACTCACCTCGCTGCCTAAAACAAGTGAGTAGAGGCTGATTGCACTGACTCTGGTTATTATGGACTCCATCAGAGTCCACCATCATATCATAACCACAGCAGGTTAACCTACTGAACTCAAAGATCTACTGAGGACGCTGCAGTCACAGCCATTAACACACACTGATCATTTTTCAGTGCAGATATGAAGTTTTTATAAAGTTCAGCTCAGCTTTTCTTTTACAGCTGATGGACCTTCAAACTGATCTGTGATTGGATGAAGGACTTCAAACTGATCTGTGATTGGATGAAGGACTTCATGACTGACTGCTCTCAGGCTGTTTTCACACATGCAGCCCTGAACTTTTCTCCACATCCCTGAAGGAGCTGAAACAGACAGAGGTAGAAGCCTGTGTGATGCTGGACTGAGTCCATGTGAAATTAAAGCAGATGATGTAATGAGTTAAAGTAGGTCCCCATCTCTGCCAGCCATCTGGCTTTCTTACTTTACACACATGCCTGCAGCTCCATCCACTAACAAAGCAGTCCTGAAGTTAGTAATGAACTATATGATCATTATGACTTCATTTATATACTGAGATATGTATAGATGATATGTTATTAACCACAGGATGTCCTCACCCTGCTGAGCTTCCCTGGTTTGGGACTTGTTTCTGCTGCCATGATAACAGCTGCATTCAAAGAAGACAGCGAGTCAGATGAAGAGTTTGAAGGAGTTTTAAGATGAAGAACACAGAGTGAACTATGAGCTGATTCACAACCATGAAAACCACTGAAGCAGCAGCAGCTTTACTCACAGCACAGCTGATCTTATCAGGACTCTCACTTCTATTTCAAATGCTGTGAGAGCAGCTCAGTCACACCTAAAGTGTCAAACTGTCCCTGAGATCAACAACTTCTGCTTTCCACATCTCTGCTTTAGTCTCAGTAAGAGAACCATTCTGCTTCCTTATAAGATCATCTAGTCATTATATTGTTCATGTTACTGCCTTATAATGAAATAACCATTTATTGGAGGAAACATGACTCAGAGGGGAACGTTGAGCCGTCTCCTTGTAGTGTTTTTCTCCTGGGATCTGAGGAGAGGAGAGGATGTGAAACTGCTGCAGGGTTTCTGCAGAGCTCACGTCAAACTGTGTTAACAGCACAGTTCATACTGAAGAACAACAGAGCTGACAATCAAACTGGAATTAAATCATTTATTAGCAGGTATTTTATTGTATTAGGGGGCATAACTGGAAGTATCTGGGAGGCCAACTGAAACAGAGACTTTAGTGAGATACACAGCTCTTATGGTCTGTACAGTATCTCCTCTCTGTTCTTGTGTTACAGACTGACCTTCCCTGTAGGTGGGCTTCAGGTGTGCCTCTCACCTGTGTTGCTTTCCATCTAACCAGTTTCCTGCAAATAAAGAGGCGGTTCTTCATCCATTCATCACCAGCTGGTTAAAGCTGCTAGACTGTAACTAGTTTAGCCCAAGGAAAACTTCCCAGTGAAATTTCTCTGTGTACAGCCCTGTTCTCTCGGCCTCTTTCCACCAACAGAGTTCTGGAGCTGGTGCCTTAATTTGCACCGTTAGGTGGGTTTTCCACCATGAACACACTCGGTGCTCGGCCAAAAAAACGGGTTCAACTCCGGCCCCGCAAACTAGCTGGTCTGGAACCAAGAAGGCATGATGAAAGCAGCAGAAGGGCGTGACTCTGCCATCTCAACATCAAGTTTTCTACCACATTACATGTGTATTACAGGAGAAAAGAGAAGCGATTTTCACGGCTGTGAATTAGGTTGGGCTCTAAGGCTGAACTTGCTAAATAGACTCTCACGTCTATTTAAAATGCTGTGAGAGCAGCTGAGTCACACCTAAAGTGTCAAACTGCTTGTGAGATCAACAACTTCTGCTTTCCACATCTCTGCATCTGCACAACAACTTTACTTTTTACTTTACTTTATTGCATTTAGCTGATGCCTATATCCAAAGTGACTTACAATAATGATATAATAATACAAAAAGCCAAAACATTAAAAACTAAAAACATTAAAAGAGTTAACATTAAGAAACAATGTAGCATTAAAAATGTATGTCTATGCACATCAGAAGTACTTGTCCTAGTTAGTGCAGGTGTTCTCTAAAAAGCTCAGTTTTAGGAGTTTTTTGAAAATGGCAAGAGACTCCGCTGCTCTGATGGAGGTAGGCAGCTTGTTCCACCATCTGGGAACTATGGAGCAGAACAGTTTGGATTGCTTTGGGTAGATGTTGGGTAGAGCAAGGCGACATTCAGGGGAGGAATGCAACGGCGGAGACGTAACATAGGGCTTTAGGAGGAAGTGCAAGTAGTGGGGCGCTTGTTTTGTCATCACCTTATAGGCAATCATACAGGCTTTGTATCTGATGCAAGCAGCAACCGGAAGCCAATGAAGCTCAGTGAGCAGTGGGGTGACTTGTGCCCATTTTGGAAGATTGAAGACCAGATGTGCTGCTGCATTCTGAATCATCTGTAATGGCTTAATAGCACAGGCTGGAAGGCCCGTTAGCACAGCATTACAATAATCGAGACGCGAGATGCCACAGCCTGCGCCAAAAGCTGAGCAGCCTGTTGCGTTAGAATAGTCTAATTTGTCTGATGTTATGTAGCGCAAAGCGACAGGATCGGCAACAGAGGCCACTTGGTGTGAAAATGATAACTGGTCGTCAAACAGGACTCCCAGATTCCTAGTAACCTTTGCCGGAGAAAGTGAGAGAGAATCGATTGTTAAGGTGAAATTGTGTTGAACTGACGGTTTTGCAGGAAACACCAGTAGTTCAGTCTTAGAAAGATTAAGTTGAAGATGGTGTGACTTCATTCATGAGGATATATCTGAGAGACAATAATAAATTTTTATTTATGGGTGCCTTTCAGGGCACTCAAGGTCACCTTACAGGTAAAAAACAATCAAAGAGGAAACAGCAAAAGAGAAAGCACAATTACACAATAAACAAAACAAAACAAAAAACAAAGCCACAAGCGGCGATGATCGGGCCCTCGCACCCGGCGCACGTCGACTCGTGGCGCGCTCCAGCCAAGCCGCGCGTCGACCCGTGGCGCGCTCCAGCCAAGCCGCGCGTCGACCCGTGGCGCGCTCCAGCCAAGCCGCGCGTCGACCCGTGGCGCGCTCCAGCCAAGCCGCGCGTCGACCCGTGGCACTCTCTAGCCGAGCTGCGCTCTGAGGTTCTCGCAGACGAGAGAGTAGCGGGCTCATCTGGCTGCTGACTGCTCAGCAGGCTAGCCATACTTTGCGTCGTTCAGCAGGAAAAGTCTCCCGCTTCCACTAGGTGGCGTCAGTGAGTGCCCACTAATTAAAGTATCACAACGCTCTATGTAATGCCTGCAGCCATCAATGAAATTGTAATGATCATAGGATGATGCTTTTCAGTGTTCTACTGATTTCATGGCACCACTAGGTGGCGTTATGAGTGTGAAACAAAGCTGATAGATGGGTGTGTCCGGTCTCCCTTACCCTCCCATTAAGCCTGTGAAGTTTGACGGAGGTCGGACAATGTATGTCAGAGATGTAACAATTTGGTGCACTGTGGTATATGAGTAAAATCCCACATTTAGAGGGTTGCTACGGCAACACCGTTCAATATTCTACAAAACCATGAATATCTTTTGATGGGCTACTTGTGTAGATGATCTGGAGCCATTTTGGTGTCACTGGATGAAATGCTGTAGTAGAAGATGATTCAAATAGCAGGCCTGAAAAATGTGAAAAATGCTGCAAAAATGACACCTTAATTAGAACATGTCAGGCTTCCTGTTGGGTTTTGGGTATGGGTCCAAGAGACTTTTTTGTACGTCTTAGGATGTTACTTCAGCATGCACGATTTCAGGTACACAGACCAAGCACAGCCCTGGGGCTGATGTTTAGAACCTATCTGGGCCTGAAATGGAAAAAAAGTCCAAATTCAGAGGGTTGCTACGGCAACACCGTTCAATATTCTACAAAACCATGAATATCTTTTGATGGGCTACTTGTGTGGATGATCTGGAGCCATTTTGGTGTCACTGGGTCAAATGCCCTAGGAGGAGTTGAGGCAAAAAGGCCTGAAAAAGGCGAAAAATGCTGCAAAAATGACACATTAAAGTGAACGTGGCTGACTTCCTGTTGGGTTTCGGCTATCGGTCCAAGAGACTTTTTTGTAGATCTTAGAATGTTACATCAGCATGAACATTTTCATATACAAAGAGAAAGCACAGCCCAGGGGCTGATGTTTAGAATCTCTGTGAATTTGAAATTGAAAAAAGTCCAAATTCAGAGGGTCTACAAAACCATGAATAACTTTGATGGGCTACTTGTGTAGATGATCTGGATCCAATTTGGTTTCAGTGGGTGAAATGCCCTAGGACAAGTTCGTTCAAATAGCAGGCGTGGAAATCGCAAAAATTGACACCTTCAATTGAAGATGGCCGACTTCCTGTAGGGTTTGGGGTATGGGTCCAAGAGACTTTTTTGTACGTCTTAGTATGTTACATGAGCCTGTACATTTTCATACATGTAGATAAAACGTAGCTCCGGGGCTACTCAAAAAACATGCTATTTTAAGATATTCCGAGCTGCCACTAGGCGGCGCTCTAACGTTTATAGACTTTATGCATATCAGTCTGTTCAGGACACGGTGCTTATCACACCACTGAAGATTGAGCCAGATTGGGCAAGTTGGCTTGGAGTTACAGCCATTTTTGTGTTCATGGCGAATCATCGAACTTTGCCGTCCCATAAGGGTCACGCCCTTTTGCCAAAAACTCACAGTTTTGAAAACACAGTAAGTCCAACTTCTTAAGGCTGTCCAGGTGAAATTTGAGATGGTTCGGCTCAACCACCTTGGAGCTGGACCTCCAAGTGTAAAATATGACATTTCCTGTTCGTACTAGGTGGCGCTGCGACTGTTATTAAATATTGTCATATGTATGTGTTCAGGGGTGGACCCTCATCCTACTGGAGAAGTTTGAAGCAGATTGGATTATGCAGGTATGAATGAGAGGCAATCAAAATTTCATGGCGAATGATCAACCTTCACAGGGGCATAAAGACCCCGCCCCCTTGGCAAAAACTCACCATATTTTAGATTTAGATTCCCCTGGGGGTGTAGATTAAAAAAAAAAAATATGAAGTTGATAACATCTAAAACCTCGGAGTTATTAGAAAAAGTGTGAAGGGTGCAAATCGCCAAATTTGCATAATTAATTCAAAATGGTGGACTCCCTGTTGGGTTTAGGGCATGGCTCCAAGAGGATTTTTTGTGCGGCTAGATATGATGTACATGTGTATAAAGTTTCATACATGTACGTGAAACACAGCGGTGGGGCTCCAGTTTAGGGGGCGCTAGAGAGCCATTTTGGATGGCCCTTGCCCAATACCATTAAAATACTTAAATTTCAGGCACACCTGATGCGCATGCCAAATTTCATGAGTTTTTGAATATGATAAAGCCCCCAAAAAGGCAATTCATTGCGGAAAAGAATAATAATAAATTAAAACCGCAAGCGGTGATATCGGGCCCTCGCACTCCGCGCGCGTCGACCTGTGGCGCTCGTCGACCCGTGCCGCACTCGGAGGTTTTGTGATCGTGATGGGTCTCTAGAAAGTTGAATTCTTTTATAGGAAAAGGTATCTTTTGCTCTCGGCATAGACGCAATGGAATATTTGGGGGTGTGGTCACGGCTCCAGCATGCAAAATAGGGCATGGGTCTGATTGACTTTTTTGATGGGCTGTTTGTCTAGATGATGTGGAGCCAATTTGGTCTCACTGGGTGAAATGCCCTAGGAGGAGTTCATTCAAATAGCAGGCCTGAAAATGGCAAAAATTGACACTTTCAATTGAAGATGCTGGACTTCCTGTAGGGTTTGGAGTATGGCTCCAAGAGACTTTTTGTATGTCTTAGGATGTTACATGAGTGTGCAAAATTTCAGAGCTGTAGATAAAATGTAACTCAGGGGCTAGCTAAAAAACATGGTATATTATGATATTTAAAGCTGCCAGTAGGGGGCGCTCTAACGTTTATGGACTTTATGCATATCAATGTGTTCAGGGCAGGAGGCTTATCAAATAGATGAGGATTTTGTAAGGAATGGTGAAAGATATTTCATGTATTTCAGAGCAAAACTAATTCTGTGGACGGTCATACAAATTTTCATTTGCTTCTGTAGGGGGCGCTATTGCGCCTACAGTCTTGAATCTGTAGTTATGGATTCAGCCTGGGTGTGTACATGAGTGATTAAATTTTCAGCCTGATCAGACAAAGCATGTGCGAACAAGTGCACAAACAATTTTGGTGGTGAGGGAGAAAAACGAAGGCCAACTTCAATGGCCTGGTGTGATAAGGCCATTTAATATTTTGTAAAGATTTCCACAATATTTGATGGGCTCCTTGTCTAGATGATGTGGAGCAAATTTGGTCTCACTGGGTCAAATGCCCTAGGACAAGTTCGTTCAAATAGCAGGCGTGGAAATCGCAAAAATTGACACCTTCAATTGAAGATGGCCGACTTCCTGTAGGGTTTGGGGTATGGGTCCAAGAGACTTTTTTGTACGTCTTAGGATGTTACATGAGCCTGTACATTTTCATACATGTAGATAAAACGTAGCTCCGGGGCTACTCAAAAAACATGCTATTTTAAGATATTCCGAGCTGCCACTAGGCGGCGCTCTACCGTTTATGGACTTTATGCATATGAGTGTGTTCAGGGCAGCATGCTTATCACACCACTGAAGTTTGAGCCAGATTGGGCAAGTTGGCTTGGAGTTACAGCCATTTTTGTGTTCATGGCGAATCATCGAACTTTGCCGTCCCATAAGGGTCACGCCCTTTTGTCAAAAAGTCACAGTTTTGAAAACACAGTAAGTCGAACTTCTTAAGGCTTTCCAGGTGAAATTTGAGATGGTTCTGCTAAACCACCTTGGAGCTGGACCTCCAAGTGTAAAATATGACATTTCCTGTTCCCACTAGGTGGCGCTGCGACTGATATTAAATATTGTCATATGTATGTGTTCAGGGGGGCACCCTCATCCTACTGGAGAAGTTTGATGCACATTGGATCATGTAGGTATGAATGAGAGGCCATCAAAATTTCATGGCGAATGATCAAAGTTCAAAGGGGCATAAGGACCCCTCCCCCTTGGCAAAAACTCACCATTATCAAGATTTAGATTCCCCTGGGGGGGTAGGTTAGACAAACCAAATATGAAGATGATCACGTCTAAAACCTCTGAGTTATTAGAAAAAGTGTGAGGGCTGCAAATCGCCAAATTTGCATAATTAATTCAAAATGGCGGACTTCCTGTTGGGTTTAGGGCATGGCTCCAAGAGGATTTTTTGTGCGCCTGGACATGATATACATGTGTATGAAGTTTCATTCATGTACGTGAAACACAGCGGTGGGGCTCCAGTTTAGGGGGCGCTAGCGAGCCATTTGGGCGCGCCCTTGCCCGAGCCCATTAAAATACTTAAATTTTCACCAGGTGTGACGCATGTGCAAAGTTTCATGAGTTTTTGAATATGATAAAGCCCCCAAAAAGCCAATTCATTTGCCTGAATAATAAAAATAATAATAATTAAAACCGCAAGCGGTGATATCGGGCCCTCGCACTCCACGCGCGTCGACCTGTGGCGCTCGTCGACCCGTGCCGCACTCGGAGGTTTTGTGATCGTGATGGGTCTCTAGAAAGTTGAATTCTTTTATAGGAAAAGGTATCTTTTGCTCTCGGCATAGACGCAATGGAATATTTGGGGGTGTGGTCACGGCTCCAGCATGCAAAATAGGGCATGGTCTGATTGACTTTTTTGATGGGCTGTTTGTCTAGATGATGTGGAGCCAATTTGGTCTCACTGGGTGAAATGCCCTAGGAGGAGTTCATTCAAATAGCAGGCCTGAAAATGGCAAAAATTGACACTTTCAATTGAAGATGCTGGACTTCCTGTAGGGTTTGGAGTATGGCTCCAAGAGACTTTTTTGTATGTCTTAGGATGTTACATGAGTGTGCAAAATTTCAGAGCTGTAGATAAAATGTAACTCAGGGGCTAGCTAAAAAACATGGTATATTATGATATTTAAAGCTGCCAGTAGGGGCGCTCTAACGTTTATGGACTTTATGCATATCAATGTGTTCAGGGCAGGAGGCTTATCAAATAGATGAGGTTTTTGTAAGGAATGGTGAAGATATTTCATGTATTTCAGAGCAAACTAATTCTGTGGACGGTCATACAAATTTTCATTTGCTTCTGTAGGGGGCGCTATTGCGCCTACAGTCTTGAATCTGTAGTTATGGATTCAGACTGGGTGTGTACATGAGTGATTAAATTTTCAGCCTGATCAGACAAAGCATGTGCGAACAAGTGCACAAACAATTTTGGTGGTGAGGGAGAAAAACAAAGGCCAAATTTAATGGCCTGGTGTGACAAGGCCGTTTAATATTTTGTAAAGATTTCCACAATATTTGATGGGCTACTTGTGTAGATGATCTGGAGCCCAATTTGGTCTCACTGGGTGAAATGCCCTAGGACAAGTTCGTTCAAATAGCAGGCGTGGAAATCGCAAAAATTGACACCTTCAATTGAAGATGGCCGACTTCCTGTAGGGTTTGGGGTATGGGTCCAAGAGACTTTTTGTACGTCTTAGTATGCTACACGAGCCTGTACATTTTCATACATGTAGATAAAACGTAGCTCCGGGGCTACTCAAAAAACTTGCTATTTTAAGATATTCCGGGCTGCCACTAGGCGGCGCTCTAACGTTCATGGACTTTATGCATATCAGTGTGTTCAAGACAGGGTGCTTATCACACCACTGAAGTTTGAGCCAGATTGGGCAAGTTGGCTTTGAGTTACAGCCATTTTTGTGTTCATGGCGAATCATCGAACTTTGCCGTCCCATAAGGGTCACGCCCTTTTGTCAAAAAGTCACAGTTTTGAAAACACAGTAAGTCCAACTTCTTAAGGCTTTCCAGGTGAAATTTGAGATGGTTCTGCTAAACCACCTTGGAGCTGGACCTCCAAGTGTAAAATATGACATTTCCTGTTCCCACTAGGTGGCGCTGCGACTGATATTAAATATTGTCATATGTATGTGTTCAGGGGGGCACCCTCATCCTACTGGAGAAGTTTGATGCACATTGGATCATGTAGGTATGAATGAGAGGCAATCAAAATTTCATGGCGAATGATCAAAGTTCAAAGGGGCATAAGGACCCCTCCCCCTTGGCAAAAACTCACCATTTTCGAGACTTAGATTCCCCTGGGGGTGTAGGTTAGACAAACCAAATATGAAGATGATAACATCTAAAACCTCTGAGTTATTAGAAAAAGTGTGAGGGCTGCAAATCGCCAAATTTGCATAATTAATTCAAAATGGCGGACTTCCTGTTGGGTTTAGAGCATGGCTTCAAGAGGATTTTTTGTGTGTCTGGATGTGATACATATGTGTGGCAAGTTTCATAAATGTACGTGAAACACAGCGGGGGGGGCTCGTCTGTAGGGGGCGCTACTGAGGCATTTTGGCGGGCGCTTGCCCGATGCCATTAAAATGCTCAAATTTTCACCAGGTGTGATGCATGTGCAAAGTTTCATGAGTTTTTGAATATGATAAAGCCCCCGAAAAGCCAATTCATTTGCCTGAATAAAAAAATAAAATAAAATAAAAAATAATAAATGAAGCAATTACAATAGGGCCTCGCACAGTTCGTGCTCGGGCCTAATAAACGAAGCAATTACAATAGGGCCTTCGCACAGTTCGTGCTCGGGCCCTAATAATAAATAATTAAACGCAAGCGGTGATATCGGGCCCTCGCACTCCCTGCGCGTCGACCCGTGGCGCTCGTCGACCCGGGCCGCACTCGGAGGTCTTGTGATCGGATGGTGTACAGAAGGTCTGTAGAAAGTTGAATTCTTTTTTAGGAAAAGATATCTTTTGCTCTCGGCACGCAATGGAATATTTGGGGGTGGGGTCACGGCTCCAGCATGCAAAATAGGGCATGGGTCTGATAGACTGTTTTTGATCAGATGATGTCAAGAATGTTGAAACACATTTTCATACATTTCCGAGAAACTAAGTTTGTGGATGCTATACAAAATTTCATTTGCTTCTGTAGGGGCGCTCTTGCAGCTACGTATAGCCTTGAATCCATAGTTATGGGTTCAGAGTGGCTGTGTACATGATGATTACATTTTCAGGCAGATCGGGCAAAGCATGTACGAACACGTGCCCAAACAATTTTGGTCGCCATTGAGAAAAATGAAAGCCAACTTCAATGGCCTGGTGTGACAACACATTTAATATTTTGTCAAGATTCCACAATATTTGATGGGCTGTTTGTCTAGATGATCTGGAGCCAATTTGGTCTCACTGGCTGAAATGCCCTAGGAGAGTTCATTCAATAGCAGGCCTGAAAATGGCAAAAATTGACACTTTCAATTGAAGATGCTGGACTTCCTGTAGGGTTTGGAGTATGCTCCAAGAGACTTTTTTGTATGTCTTAGGATGTTACAAGAGTGCAAAATTTCAGAGCTGTAGATAAAATGTAACTCAGGGGCTAGCTAAAAAACATGGTATATTATGATATTTAAAGCTGCCAGTAGGGGGCGCTCTAACGTTTATGGACTTTATGCATATCAATGTGTTCAGGGCAGGAGGCTTATCAAATAGATGAGGATTTTGTAAAATGGTGAAAGATATTTCATGTATTTCAGAGCAAACTAATTCTGTGGACGGTCATACAATTTTCATTTGCTTCTGTAGGGGGCGCTATTGCGCCTACAGTCTTGAATCTGTAGTTATGGATTCAGCCTGGGTGTGTACATGAGTGATTAAATTTTCAGCCTGATCAGACAAAGCATGTGCGAACACGTGCACAAACAATTTTGGTGGTGAGGGAGAAAAACGAAGGCCAAATTCAATGGCCTGGTGTGATAAGGCCATTTAATATTTTGTAAATTTCCACAATATTTGATGGGCTACTTGTGTAGATGATGTGGAGCAATTTGGTCTCACTGGGTCAAATGCCCTAGGACAAGTTCGTTCAAATAGCAGGCGTGGAAATGGCAAAAATTGACACCTTCAATTGAAGATGGCCGACTTCCTGTAGGGTTTGGGGTATGGGTCCAAGAGACTTTTTTGTACGTCTTAGGATGTTACATGAGCCTGTACATTTTTCATACATGTAGATAAAACGTTGCTTGCTCCGGGGCTACTCAAAAACTTGCTATTTTAAGATATTCCGAGCTGCCACTAGCGGCGCTCTACCGTTTATGGACTTTTTTGATATGAGTGTGTTCAGGACAGGGTGCTTATCACACCACTGAAGTTTGAGCCCGATTGGGCAAGTTGGGTTTGAGTTACAGCCATTTTTGTGTTCATGGCGAATCATCGAACTTTGCCGTCCCATAAGGGTCACCGCCCTTTGTCAAAAACTCACAGTTTTGAAAACACAGTAAGTCCACTTCTTAAGGCTTTTCCAGGTGAATTTGAGATGGTTCTGCTAAACCACTTGGAGCTGGACCTCCAAGTGAAATATGACATTTCCTGTTCCCACTAGGTGGCTGCGACTGATATTAACTATTGTCATATGTATGTGTTCAGGGGGGCACCCTCATCCTACTGGAGAAGTTGATGCACATTGGATCATGTAGGTACTGAATATGAGGCAATCAAAATTTCATGGCGAATGATCAAAGTTCAAAGGGGCATAAGGACCCCTCCCCCTTGGCAAAAACTCACCATTTTCGAGATTTAGATTCCCCTGGGGGTGTAGGTTAGACAAACCAAATATGAAGATGATAACGTCTAAAACCTCTGAGTTATTAGAACANG